>NC_066287.1:1212121-1515151 GCF_905404315.1 Leptidea sinapis | reverse complement strand
GTTTTACATTGCTGCTTTTTGAAACAACTGGATTAAATGCGGCAATGTATAGATATATAGCAGTCAAAGCTTATTAACAGTGTAATTTGTGGCATGTTCCATATTTCAGTTATGTTTTTATACGACGTGATTTGTCTATATGTATAGAACATCTTTATCCATAATTATAATATTTAAATATAGCTCAAACATGAATGGTGAAATATTTTCATCCAACACATTGACTCATAATAGGTTAGGTATACAGTGCCATATTCTTTTTACTAACAATTTAATACTTGGAAATACACCACAAATTTGTACATTTTAGCCAGCAAAAATCTTTGAGGTTTGTTGCCCATGTCATCAAAATTGTTTAATATCTACAACAATAACATAATATTGCAGTATATAATCATCGAAAATGTCCTAGTAGACTCCAAATACCCAATGCAAACAATTCTGTCAATCAACTGAGGTAAGGCGGGGTACTGAATCGTTCAAGCTAAAATCACACCATAACATCGCAAATAATCACTATTGGCTACTGTTAATATTTTTTGTATATTTGGTGTGTGCGTGTATGTGAAAGTGTTATATAATGCCCGCGCGTTGAGATAGTGACCGGGCGCCATCTTTAAGACACCAAGTACATGTAGACATCAAACATAAACAATCAGAAGTACCTAACGTTTGCTCAGTGGCGAATGGCTTGCTGACGTCACGCGGACTGTGTAAAGGTTTCATCCCGTTGCAATACGCGGTGTTTCCAATAATGATAAGTATTTAACATAGAACGTACAGCAGGCCAGCATTCTTCGTTTATGAGTGAAATACTATATAAAAAATAACAGCAGATTATTTTTAGTATGTATTTCTAATAGATACTTGTAATTTCGATATCTAACAAATCACAGTAAGAAAGCGATCGGGTGGTGTGTAATAGTGGCATCCCACTCCTGTCCATGCTAGTACCGATGAGCTGTGTTGTGAACCGGTACTCGTATTTAGGCATGTCAAACACGAAATCAGTTGCACGTGTTTTTGTGTTATCATAATTTTGCTGCTTAGTCAAATTTTGTGTTGTGCAATAAGTGGGTTAAAAAAGTTGGGAGTCAAAAAATTTTTTTTAAGTATTTGAGGCAAAACAATTCATATGCCTAAATCACATGTCTAGAGTTTAGTTAGAAAAAAAAAGTGGTGTAAATTTCTCAAGATATTAAGATCAGCATAACCATCAACCTATGTTACTAACTTTTCTGGAGCTCATATTCATTCACATACAATTTCTCTCAAAATAGCACATATCCAGAATAGCAGTCTGACATACCTCAATTAACATCAAAACTAACCGTATGTTCAGAGTCTAAGCAAATCAACACATCGAGATCAAATATATTCAAGAAATATTTCTCTTCTGATAAAACTATATAAATCTAAACGTTATTACATATAATTAAAAGAAGTAATATTACAATCAATTTGTGCTAAACATCAAGTATTGAGCTAATGTGGTCGCTTTACCAACCAACGATACAGTATATCTGACACTAGTTAATATATTTACAAATATATTTTATAATTAGTCTATTTTAATAGCTATTAAATACTAAAAAAAATTACATAAATTGTTGGCCCAAGAAAATGTAGTGAGTATCTGTACTGAAAACCTGGAGTCAATCAATTATCTGGAAAAATTGGATATTGTGGTAGAGATAAAGGATAGACGACCATGAGGTCAATCACAGACCAGCTGGTCCAACCAAATAGACCATAATAGGACTCAATATCTCGTATGACCTTCTACAAGCCACCTACAGCGATGTGGAGGCACTTGCTGAGATATTTTTTCTGCAGCAAAGGTAATAAAATACACAACATGTTAGGAATATTTCATATCGATACAAATTGTAGAAATCCACAAAGGATATATAGCACAAGACTTCCAGTTTATTATCAATCCTGAATAGATTAGCCAGGTTTTTTAGTTAGTCAAGACTTAATATTAATGAGGGAGAACAGGCATTATCCAATAAACAGAATTTATTCCAGAAGATTTATCAATACATGCAAAGACGTTCTATACACATATGATTTGCAGTCTGATAACTAAACAGCAAAAGTGTGCTTAAAGACAATGTAAGCACACTTTCCTCCTTATTCATATGTCAACTGTCAATGTCCGAATCAAACCTGAACAGAATAAATGTCTTACATTGCTGCTTATTGACAAATAACATTTTAAACCAGTGGAGTAAATGCGGCAATGTATTAGTAAAGCAGTTGAAGCTTATTATTATTTAATTTGTGGCATGTTCTATATTTTAGCTTTATTTTTATACGGCGTGATTTGTCCATATGTAGAGAACGTCATTACATGGTAAGTTAAATAGGAGCATTGCTGCAAAGTATTCATCAGAAAAACATAGTTACTAGATACAGATAATTAAATATAGTTTGAGGCACTTTATTCTAGGTATTATTAAACTTCAAGGTAATTTGTAGCATTGCTATTATTACAGTAAAAGCAAAAAAAAACCTTAAAGTTCTGCGGTCTGCTTTCTAGTTTTAGAAAATTATGTCACTATTAAGAGCAAAAATTTATATTGCCCCTTTTAGCACTAGACCAAAGAGCTAATGATAAATGCAATAATGGAGATAATATAAAACATAATTTTGCAAGGTCTTGATAGGAAATAGACAATTTTTTTTAATTAAATAATTCAATATTTAACATTGCGTTTACAAATTAGTTTTCCAGAAATAGTTAGAGCTAATCTTACTTACAGCAAGCGATATATTAATTTAGTATAAAAGTCGCATATGACTTAATGAATACTTCACTCACCAACTTTCTTTATGTGTTACAAATTCTAAATCTCATTATAAAATCTAATTAAATTACACTTAAATTTAAGTTACATCATAATCAATAAATGCACCATAACCTAGAGAATTTATCGATACATAATATGCAAATTTGGATGTAATTTATCGGCGGTAATGTGTATATATACAAGAATATTATACGGGGCTTTGATCTTGGATACTGGACCATAACAAACATCAACATAAAGAAGCCAGGTTGTATGTTATTTATAAAGCCTCTTGTATCACTACCATACATTGCATTGAAACATAATTTACTACACTAGCATGTGTTTCTGAGTTTTAAGAATAACAAAAATTTCGTTTCTTTTTCATTTGAATTTCTTTAAAACCCCAAAAGACTATTCTATCCAATATTTTTATGTACAGAATAACAATCAGAATTAACAGACAATCCTACGTACAGAGTATGTCTGGCTGAGGATGAAACAGTCACTCATGTGATCCTGGAATGTGCAGGCAAAAACCTTAGTGAATATGAGGTCTCTTCGAGAAGTCTGCAAACTCCCAAGAGTGTTCTGAAGTTTTAGACGGAGCTGGGCTGGTTGGAGCAACATGCCAACACTGCATGCAAAAAGGACCCATCTGGCGTTAAAAATTCATAAATTGCGTCACACTTAAAGGGCAGAGGGGGTTCTAAACAAATGTTACATTGTGCGGCAAGGAACTTGGTAGATGAACACATTTGTCATGTAAACTCATCCAAACAAATATTACTACCTACATTTATTATAAGGCTAAATGTAGGTTTAAGTTGTATGATAGTACTGACTCGCTGTCTGATCTATTGAAAAAAATGCGACATCACAGTAGAAGGGAGGTGGTGGGTTAAAAATCCATAAAACTAGTGTGACACAATTTATTATTATTATTTGTCATGATTAAATATGGCGCTGGGGTAAACCGCTTTAAATGGTCATCATACATGTATATAATAATACCTAGTCCGATATTCTGTACAGGAACCGAGACAAAATAATTGTAAATTTATAATATGTCATCTATATCACCCAGAATTGTTTAACAGTTAAACATTTTGTCATGATTATGTACGGGGCAACGGGAAACAGTTTTGCATGCATGCATAATTTATTCCTCATTATTTTTGAAGAACTCGAGTAAAAAAAAGTCAATTTGTTGTCTACTAGAATTGAGCAAAACTAATGGAATCTTAAAGAAAACTAAATCCAGTCTTAGATAAAATTAAAGAATAAAAGTATACTTATTTTTTTTATATAAATATCTGTTATATTCTAAATATAAAAAAAATAGACTAAAATCTGAATGTCAAACCATCATATAATTGGTGCAGTAGCATTGACATGGGGTTTTTCAATATGTTAAATAGTTGTGAATTACTGGTAATATTAATAAATAAATTGTGGTATTGAAAAATGTAATTGTACTGTTAAAAAACCGTACAGAGGTTTGGATGTAAGCAGCACCATGCAATATGATTTGCTGATGTTATATATTTTATTATATTTCAATATCTTAACTTCAGTTAGTTAGTATTTGGACATTGTCCCAGGAGTGACTGTGTATATATTTTTATAATTGACCCCCGCCCCAACATTGGTCCTTCGAGCCGGATGTAGTCGAAGTGGCAGGATCAGGATGATTGTGCAATATATTTTGTAACAATATTAACAATTAACTACAACAATAATGGATGATCAAATTATTAATAAAATTGTTGCCATAATTATAAATAATGATCAGTTATTATCAATAATAATCAGATTAATTACTTTTGCCGTAATATAATATATAAGAAATTTCGTTACTCCAAAAATCATATGAATTGTCAAAATCCATCTCGCCATTATGGCAATGGTACATGAAAATTTATTACAAATTTAACTAATCTTATGTTAAGCATCTTCCACAAGAATTTCTGACAAATTTATAAATAAAGTCACAACCCAAAGGGTCATCACATTAGCACTAATTATAAAATTTCTGAGTATCACTGACACTAACTGTTATAGTCCTTATCACAACGATCGTCATGATCCCAGTACTTTTGATTCCTCGGTACGTCTGAGACATGTCGTTTTGGTAGATTCTTCCCTTCAAAATCAGTTCTTGCCTTACCCGGTTTGGACTCACGTGAGGTTCTTGATGCTGAACGGAATTGTTCTTCTTCGTTGATGTTGTCATCAGAGGAATGTTTATTCCAATTGTTTTTTTTGCCTTCATCTTTCCGACAAGCCTTCTGCATTTCATTATGAACCTTTTCAGGCTGTGGAACACCTTCGTTTGGATAGTTGTAGCTCTGTATATAAGTACCATCGCCTTGCTGTAAATAGTTCGAGTAATTCTCTGTATAATTTACTGTGCTTTGAATATCTTGAACAAAGTTTGGTGGTGGAACAGCAGGATTGAAAACTGGTTCTTCCTCTTCCTGCCTCCAAGAGTTCAAATCGTACCGTTTACTCAAACTGCTCTTTGTGTTCCATGAATCATCTGTGTCTTGTCTTAACGTAGCTGCGCCTGCGCCTAATATTGGTCTTAATTTAGGTTTAGCATCATCATCTTGATTTAAGCTAATTTGAGACAAATTCTGCGAGATGTTTTCTGGTATTTCCTTATCGGGGCTTTTCCATGAGCCATATGACACCTCACTGAAACTCTCTTCATTAGACAGATCCAGGTGTGCAGCATAGAATTGTTGTAGTGTGTTTGGTAGTGGGAGGAATTTGTTAAGGCACAAGTCTGCAGACAGTAGCAGCCATATGATGCTTGGTTTCGGAGGTGAGAGTAACCGAAGACGAATAGCATTCGACAGTTCATCTAATTCCTGTGACAGTATAGAGAGGAGTTCACGTCCATTTTGCATTAGCTGAAAATTAACAAAAAAACCTTCATATATTACATTGTGACAAAATTGTATTAAAAACTGTGGCTTATATTTTCAAATGGGTGGTAGTTTTTGAGAATCAAAAAGTGATTTTGAATCCTTATCATTTCAACCGGATGACGTCCACTGCTGAACAAAGTCTGTCCTAAATATCTCCACGACGATCGGTCCTGCGCTGCCCTAATCCAACGTATTCCGGCGATCTTGACAGGTGATCAGTCTGTCTTGTGGGGATCTACCAACACTGCGCCTTCCTGTACATGGTCGCCATTCGAAGACATTACTGCCCCAACGGCCATCTGTCCGTCGATCTAAGTGCCCTGCCCACTGCCACTTCGGTTTCGCAACCATCTGGGCTATATCGGTGACTTTGGTTCTCCATTGCCTTCGTAGCAACCATGAACTTATAAGGCTCATTGTTAATTAAATATTTGAATAGCAACATACCTGTGTGGCCAGGCTCCTATGTGCTCTGACGTCATCGCTGGTCAACATAGCGCGCAGGTACTTCAGTAGCGGTGCGGCCAGAATATGCACTTTTTTGCCGTTGCACAATCTTGCCTCTGTAAAATAAAAAAAATTGTATTAAACAACGACACCGACAAGCTGATGAAGCCTTCGACTCAGTTAATTATAAAAATTACATTTACAAACAAAATTTTTTAACGATGCGAGACTCGAAGCCGCGACCTCTCGGGTACCGTCTGAGCGCTCTTACCATCCGGGCCAACCGTTCGAGTGACGCATGGTTCATAAATCTTGGTATGCCTTGTTCAACTCTCACGTTCAGGTGGCTAATACAATAAGGAAACACAATAATGCTTACACATTACTGCTTCACGGCAGAATAAGGAGCCGTTGTGGTACCCATAATCTAGCCGGCATCCTGTGCAAGCGAGCCTCCCACAGATAAATGTCCATATTCGATAGCCCATATCGCTATATAATATTCAAAATTAAACTCCAAAAAAGTAACTCAAAGGACAAAAAAAATGTTTGCTAAAATTACGAACTGACGGAAACATAAACGACAACCATTTCAGTGCGCTTCGTGAACGAGAACAATGACGTCATAGTTCATAACAACAACAAAACTACCGCAGAAGATTGCTTGAAAATTGATGTATGTCGCCATTGTTTTACTTAAAATTAACTCTGACCAATGGGGTCGCTTGTCACTGTACATATTTCCCAGGAGTTATTGTACTTTTTAGTAATTAATTTTAATTGTATATTGAAAAATATTGATGTACTCATAAGTCTAAACTGCGACGTGTAAAATCCCAAACACTAAGCCGTAAGGGCGGGCGTGTGCTGAGAAGTATCCGGATGCGAGTGAAACAAAACAAGCACATTAAGAGTTGAACCGGCGCTCTCTGATCGCGTGCGGCGCGCAGCTTTCTGTCATTTTGTCATTTTACGTATAGCAATAGATTGCTTATAATAAGGATGATTTGAGTGAATGCATCAGAAAGCTATTGAAACAAGCTATAAGACCATGTCAAATAAACCATCTTAAGAACAAAATAAGTAATAAATATAAAATAATAATCAGAACTTGGCGAGGGAGTACGGTGCCGTACGGCACTCTCAATTTTGGTGTATCTGAAAAATCTAGTGCCCTGAGGCACTGCTGATTTGAGAACGATAAAGAGCTCCGCGTAGATACTTACCAGTGGGAGGCTCCTTTGCACCGGATGCCGGCTAGATTATGGGTACCACAACGGCGCCTATTTCTGCCGTGAAGCAGTAATGTGTAAGCATTACTGTGTTTCGGTCTGAAGGGCGCCGTAGCTAGTGAAATTACTGGGCAAATGAGACTTAACATCGTAGTCTCAAGGTGACGAGCGCAATTGTGGTGCCGCTCAGAATTTTTGAGTTTTTCAAGAATCCTGAGCGGAACTGCATTGTAATGGGCAGGGCGTATCAATTACCATCAGCTGAACGTCCTGCTCGTCTCGTCCCTTATTATCATTTAAAAAAAAGATGCAACTACGCTACACATGTATAACTATACATATACTTCAGGTGCATTCTACAAACGACTACCAAATCTAAGCAGAATTAACACTTATGACAATATGATAAATAATAACATTTTCCACAAAATAACGCCTACAACATTTGTAAACTATTCGTATATTTACAGAAATTCTTAACTTGAAATTATAATTTCCTTGTACAGTTAGGATAAAAAGGTTCGTTACATTTTAAAGAAGAAAATATATTGACAATCAAAAGTCGAATGGTGAATGCCAAATAAATAACAACTACTTTATAAACATTATAAAATAATTATTATTACTAATTGTTGTAAGGTCTGACTATTAACATCATATTATTAATAGGACGTTAACATAATACTATGAATAATCAATTGTTTCGTCAATTGACATGCAAAATATGTTATTGAAAAGTCATTAGAAATTTCAAGGCACAGATGAAATTGTAGATATAATATCAAAACAAATTAAAGTTAATACAAATGATGATTAAATCAGATGAAAGTGTGGTTGAGGATGAGTGCGAAATGTCTAGGTTTGAAGAAATTTAGAATTAAAACTTATGTTTAATATTAATATTCACTATTTTAATATCGATTAATATTATTAGTTCCATAATTTGAAGAATCTGGCTTTAAAAATTATAATAAAAGTATTGGTTTATTTATTTATCTGCTGACTGTAGGCACAGTAGACATATGTACCAGTACGGAAACTCCCTACAAACGTTCGAAATGACACACTCACACAAACATGCGCATCAACGAGGCTCCTAAGCGTTTTTCGTGGTCAATATAAGTCGAGTGTCACGTTGTTATTTGTTTCCGCGAGCTTTTTAAAAATGCCAGCGTATTGCGTGGTATACGGCTATTTGAACTCGGCTTCATCAAAACTCCAGTTTTCGTTTTTTAAACTATATTGTAATATAGTATAATATAAGAATTATTTATTGTTATAATATTATTATTATAATCAGTAGGTATTCGAATTATAAGTCCGTGAGATCGATTATACCTAATAGATTCGTGAACATAATTCACAATTTACACTCAGATGGCGGCTGCAATATAAAATTATCATTTTTTTATGAGTGTGGTTTAAGGCGAGGTTTTCCCAACATTTTAGGTAAAAATTGCGCGAACGTTAGATTCGATAGGTACGCATGGACACGGGCGTCGGGCAAGACTGAGAACGAACCGAGCGATGCGGGTCAACGCGCGCCGACCCAGAATGAACCGCTTAATATTTTATAAAACTTACAGTTGTGCTAGAGTACGGAATTACTGTGATAATATTTTTTATGCGTTTTTGAAGTAAATCTTTTTTATCGACGTATGAGAGAAATGTTAGATTACGCGCAAAATTATGATTTCAACATTATGGATATCGTATCCGAGATTCTCGAAGGTGCAGAGAACTAATTTGGGATCAGTTTTGAAATCCAAGATGGCCGCCGCGCAAAATTATGATTTCAACAATATGGGTATCGTATCCGAGGTTCTCGAGGGTGCAGAGAACGAATTTGGGATCATTTTTGAAATCCAAGATGGCCGCCGCGCAAAATTATAATTTCAACAATATGGGTATCGTATCCGAGGTTCTCGAGGGTGCAGAGAACGATTGTGTGATCATTTTTGAAATCCAAGATGGCCGCCGCACTTAATTATGATTTCAGCAATTTGGATATCGTGTCCGAGGTTCCCGAGGGTGCAGAGAACGATTTTGGGATCATTTTTGTAATCCAAGATGGCCACCGCTCAAAATTCGTCCTCGACACCCTCGAGAACCTCGGATACGGTATCCATATTGCTGAAATCATAATTTTGTGCGGCGGCCATCTTTGAATTCAAAAATGATCACAGAATCGCTCTCTGCACCCTCGAGAACCTCGGACACGATATCCATATTGCTGAAATCATAATTTTGTGCGGCGGCCATCTTGGATTTCAAATATGATCACACAATCGTTCTCTGCACCCTCGAGAACCTCGGACACGATATCCATATTGCTGAAATCATAATTTTGTGCGGCGGCCATCTTGGATTTCAAATATGATCACACAATCGTTCTCTGCACCCTCGAGAACCTCGGACACGATATCCATATTGCTGAAATCATAATTATGAACGGCGGCCATCTTTGAATTCAAAAATGATCACAGAATCATTCTCTGCACCCTCGAGAACCTCGGACACGATATCTATATTGCTGAAATTATAATATTGTGCGGCGGCCATCTTGGATTTCAAATATGATCACACAATCGTTCTCTGCACCCTCGAGAACCTCGGACACGATATCCATATTGCTGAAATCATAATTATGAACGGCGGCCATCTTTGAATTCAAAAATGATCACAGAATCATTCTCTGCACCCTCGAGAACCTCGGACACGATATCTATATTGCTGAAATTATAATATTGTGCGGCGGCCATCTTGGATTTCAAATATGATCACACAATCGTTCTCTGCACCCTCGAGAACCTCGGACACGATATCCATATTGCTGAAATCATAATTTTGTGCGGCGGCCATATTGGATTTAAAAAATGATCACAAAATCGTTCTCTGCACCCTCGAGAACCTCGGACACGATATCCATATTGCTGAAATCATAATTTTGTGCGGCGGCCATATTGGATTTAAAAAATGATCACAAAATCGTTCTCTGCACCCTCGAGAACCTCGGACACGATATCCATATTGGTGAAATCATAATTTTGTGCTGCGGCCATCTTGGATTTCAAAAATGATCACAAAATCGTTCTCTGCACCCTCGAGAACCTCGGACACGATATCCATTATGCTGAAATCATAATTATGAGCGGCGGCCATCTTTGAATTCAAAAATGATCACAGAATCGTTCTCTGCGCCCTCGAGAACCTCGGACACGATATCCATATTGCTGAAATTATATTTTGTGCGGCGGCCATCTTGGATTTCAAAAATGATCACAAAATCGTTATCTGCACCCTCGAGAACCTCGGACACGATATCCATATTGCTGAAATCATAATTTTGTGCGGCGGTCACCTTGGATTTATCTAACTTCCCTAAAGTACATATATACAAAAATCCCGCGTGGCATAATATTCAAAATAATGTTACGTTAATTTTATTTTAGTACTTTCCGACTTACATTTACCTATATATTTCAACAAATACGCTGCCGCATCATCATTATTTTTTTACTATGATTCCCGCAGTGTACTTGTTTGCTAAAATCTTACGTAACGTGAGCCCGAGAGACACGAACACAGTACCTTCCTTGACAGTGGTCACGGGCGTATTGCTGGCTTGAGCGCGCATGCAACCAAGGCGTCGCGTTTGGTTTATTACGAAAAAAATTAATATAAAATAATTCACAAAGCGTATTGATAAATCCCACAGTGAAAACTTATAAATACTAATAAACTATCGAATAAAATAAGTTTTGAGTTTATAGCTATCATAGTTTTATGATAATATAAACAATTCAAATAAAAAAGACTATTTTTCAAAAAATAAATCTATCGAGATTTTTTTTCGTAATCGTGTTTTCGAAACAGCGATAATTTAGATAAAGAAATGAAGATAAACATGTCAAAAAATTGGAACCGTAGTTTTTGTAGAAGTATTTTAAGTAGATTTTTAAAAATGTTACTTTTTAGGACTATAGCGCCTTAATGGTTTTGTAGGATGTTTTGTATATTTATTTATTTTAGACAAAAATATTTACCTACATGTGTTTTGTCATGTTTTTCGTGAGTGTTGAAACCAATACCAGCTAGTGCTGTCAATATGAAAATTCAAGATGGCAGCTGCAAAAAATTATTAAGTTTTACGTCACGCGTGTCGTATTCATGGTTTTCGAGGGTGCTGAAATAGATAGTGGTGTCAGAATGTAAATCCAAGATGGTGGCTGCATGAAATTGACAATTTTTTTCGTCATGGGTGTCGTTTTCATAGTTTTTGAGGATGTTGAAACTAGTAGTGGTAGTCAAATTTGTGAATCCAAGTTTGCAAATGATTCTCGAGAGTGTTGAAGCCGATAATGCTGGACTTTTGAAATAAAACTGTGTGCTCACCGACACTCCCGAAAATCTCAAAGATGATACCCATATTGATTTTATTGAAAATGTCATATCCGCCATCTTGGATCTTGAAATGGGTGTCATATTTGTAATTGACACTCCCGAAAATCTCGAAAATGATACCCAATTTGATTTTATCGTAAAAGTCACATCCGCCATCTCAGATTAAAAAGAAATTATTTTCAACGAAAATTAAAAACTAACTTTAAATAAAAAATCACAAGAAAAACATTCTATAAAATGTTGTTTAAAAATATTACATAACAGTCATCATGTAGACTATAATATTGCATTATACACTGTATAGCTATCAAACATACACTATACATAAAAATCTTACGCTTTGTACTTTTTTACGCTCTGCAAAGCCCCATAAGGAACTTCGTTCCAAAACTCCCTTTTTTAAAGTCGGTTAGAAAAATTACCTGACAACCCTATTGCTTCAATGGATTGTGTGCACATGTAGGTAAGTATTTTATCAACAAGGCTTAGTTTCCATACTGAACCTACTGTGCCGTAGGTACACACACGTACACACATACAAATGCAAAAAAGTTTCGAAAATAATTTAGCTGTATGTACATATTTACAAAACTCTATTATCGTAATTATTATAAACTGACCTGCAAAATAATCTCCAATCAAGTTGGCAGCGTTTATCAGGTACACCGGATTAGCTCGCTCGAGTACTTCCAACTCTGCAAGAGAAAAGGTATTGAAATTTTTAAAGTCAAAGTAAAAAAAAATTATTCAATCAGGCTTAAACCAAGCGCTATTGAAGCGTCACTATAAATATTAATTTTAAATTACTGAATCTATCACGTGTTCGGAAAAAGTAGAGTGCGCGAGAAGAACATACGAGAAACTCGACGACTCTTTTCAAATCCATAGAGTATTTTACAATGACTGTATTATACAATACAAATTAGTTTGTAAGGTGATGTATCCAATATGTGAATCGTGTTCAAACTTAAGAGTTTATGTATAATGAGGGTCTAAAAACACGAGTGGCGTGGGTTGCGTCATCGCAATGAATGACGCCACAAGCGTTTTTTGACCGTCGCATAAAATAATTTTTCTACGACCATAACAAATGCCAGAAGTTTTCGAGCTTAAATGGGCGGCAAATATATTGTATACATACTTATCTCTGGTGAGTGGTTTCATTTTTCCCTTCAAGCAATGGCTAAGGCCCCATAAAGCCAACTCGGGAAAATTGAAAATTACAAAATATACCCAGCAGCATCTTGGCAAATTATATTAGCAAGTTTTTTTTCTTAAGCTAACATTAAAATGTTTATTTGTCTAATTATTTAAACAAGAAAATATTAAGTATGTAATATAGTATGAACCCACTACGAATTACATAACGTTTCTATCAACCTACCATACCTAACCTAGATTTATTTATCGGTGGCAACAAAACAACTGTGCTTTTATGGCGACATTATAGTACGGTAAGCAATGATTTTTTAGGCCGTAGAGAATTGGCTTTTTCAAAGAAATTTGAAAAACAAAATTTTATGAACGATGCGGGATTCGAACCCACGACCTCCGGCGTTCCGTGCCGGTGCTCTAACCAACTGATTATGGTTATGGCTTCATCTACAGGATCTACTTTACAGTTGATAACCTACTCAACCCCAATATTTTCATATTAGGAAATTGACTTGAGATGTCGCTCTTGTAAATCTAAAGCTACAACCTGAGTGTTGAACAAAGCAAACAGAATTTTATAGCGAGGCGGTACTCTAACGGTTAGCTCAGTTGGTTAGAGCACCGGCACGGAACGCCGGAGGTCGTGGGTTCGAATCCCGCATATTTCATAAAATTTTGTTTTTCAAATTTTATTTATGTATTAATCCTAGAAGTGAGGGTTATCACTTTAAAAACATAACATATTGTTTTTCAAAGACTCAATAAAGTATGTACATAAATTACTGATTGTGACTGTATAAATGACAGATAAAAGTAGAGTAGAAAAAATAAAATAAATACATAACATAAAATTGTCATACACTTACTTGAGAAAGTCCCCTGCATGATGTTGAGTAGCGACGTCCGTAGCATACCCTGTCTTTGTTGGCGGGTGAACGCCGCACCCACTGTGGCAAGCTTGCGTGACGTCACAGCGCTCTGCAGCGCCGCGCCGCGGAAACTAGCGAATGCTTGCCTGAAAGTTTGGAACTTAATTATATTTTCAAGTCAATTTTTATGGCAGCAGTAGACTTGGAGGATTATAAATATTTAATTCTCGAAGTCTGTGTCTCGGTCTCTAGAGAATACGAGCGTTGAGAAGTAAAATTCCCAACATAATGCTGACTAGATACCATTTTGGTTCTGTAATGTCCATAATATTGCTATTAGTTACAAAATTTCTGATTTTTGAACCAAATAAACCTTTTAATAATTAATTATTAGTAAAGTAGAAGTCGATCAAGACTCCCAATCGCCTAAAAGGTCTTAAAAAATGACCGAGCGAAGTTGTATATAAATAAAACATTCATTCAAATTAACACTTTATTTTGAGGCGGTAATGTTCAAAGTCTATGGTCAATTGTGTACCTCCGCTCATCAGAAGCTCAAACGCGACCACGTGGCAAAAACATTTTGTTTTAGTAATTGAAATAACATTATATAATAATATAATTAATCTGTGAACGGCTGGATCACTTGGAGTTGCGTAGAGACGTCGCTTCATTGTGTGTCTCCTACCGCATTTATCACGGGGAGTGTTACCGAAGAGCTGTTTAACCTGATTCCTGCCGCCAAATTCCACCTTCGCACGACACGCTACAAGTTAGGATATCATCCCCACCATCTGGATGTGTGGCGGTCCTCCACAGTGCGGTTTTCAAGGAGCTTTCTTCCACGTACTACAAAGCTGTGGAATGAGCTTCCTTGTGTGGTGTTGCCGGAACAATACGTAAGGCTTATGCCTTAAAAACCAGCAATGCTCCTGTGATTCCTCTGGTGTTGCAAGAGAATGTGGGCGGCGGTGATCACCTAACACCAGGTGACCCGTACGCTCGTTTGTCCTCTTATACCATAAAAAAAAATATTTAGCAAAATTATTAGAAACGTCAAGTAAGTTACACAATTTTAGTTAATTTTACCGGGGCACTCACCTTACCTTATACTCCATCCTTTTTACGTTTGGATGTGCTGTTATTTGAACAGTTTTTTACTGAACACTTTAGGCAGAGTTTTGCTTCAGACAATTTTTGAGGATGATGTGAGTCTGGTTGTTTCTTGTTGTACCTCAATTCCACTAATATGATACCTGTATACTAAGGTACATTCTGTATACGAAAGTACATGATATATACTAAAGTACAACTTGTATACTAAAGTACAACTTGTATACTAAAGTACATCTTGTACACTAAAGTACATCTTGTACACTAAAGTACATCCTGTATTATAGTAAAGTAAACTTACTGTAATCGGGTCTCATCGGGACACAGTTCTGTCACAGTGTTCTCAAACTGTCTCAACTTCCTGTTGAATTGAATACCATCTTCTCCAGGCGCAAATTGATCTAGCTGTAATTATTAAGATTTTTAAATAGAGAGAATAACAAAATGGCGGCAATATTAATTTGTAACCGAGTCGCTCCATTGTACTTCCATTGATGTATTAATTGCTAGTAAAAAAAAAGTGTGTACTATACTTTTATACGCACGCGAGATACTTCTTTGGCGTAACAAAATAAAAATCCTTAAAAAACATATATAACTTCCTCTTGCTATTTTACATTTTTAGAAAGAATAATATTGTTATAAAGGTATTAAATACAACCAATGAAAATATTATTATAACACATAAATTAGCTGAATTATGTACGTTTATTTTATAATATTTTATGCAGCAGTTGTATAAGGAGGATCAAGAAATGTGAGTGGTGTGGGTTGCTGTTGATTTTCATACAAATAGAAAAAAGTGATTTGTTTTTATTATTTAACATTTTACACATATTGAAATTTATTTATGTACATGTTGGTCAGTTCATGCTCAGTAGACATATGAGTTACAAGAGGTTTACGGTAGATGAAGTATGATACAAATGGTCTAGTTCACCAACTAACAGTCAGGGTGTCGAATATCGGTGGCGTTGCGCACGGGCATAGTAAAAATTCACTCTGATAAGTTTGCCCTACCGCACCGAAATAAGTATATCTTCAATAAAAAAAATATTAGGGCAGCAGTACATTGCATACAGTGTGTGAAGTTGTTTAGCTATAATTATAGTTTTTATAATATATTCTTGATAATGTTTTTTATGCTCATAAGCACACGAATTTTGTTAACACAAGGAACAAACAAAAATATTTTATGCCTACTACTCGGTTAAGTCGAGCTAGTAAGACTTTTATGGGGCGATGTTTATGCTTTAACAACAAGATCCCAGAAAATGTACAAGCAAATGTGTAACAAAATTCAAAATAATTGTTAAAAAACGTTTGTGTGAGATAGGTTATTATAACATAAATTATTTTCTCAATGATACCATAGACTGGGAATGAAGCGAATGCCCTCAGCCCAATTAATTATAAATGTTATTGTACGATATTACATATAAATTGTAAAAAAGTTAAAAAAAAGCCCAGATTATTTCTAAGTCTGAGGCATATTATATCAAATATTTGGTGGTTTTTGACGTTCAATTAGTGATTTAAATCATATTTTGAATAATAAATTTCAAGTTTAGAATTCCTGTAAATATATAAATACTATAAAAAGGTGCAAAAACGTCTCAAAAGTAATTTACCTCAGGGGATTTGGAGGCAACTACCCATGGACATCCGCAACAACAGGTTTCAAAAGATGCGTTGCCGGCCTTTAAGGTATGCTCTTTTCTTGAAGGTTCCTAAGTCGCATCAGTTCGGGAAAACAACTGCAGGTAATTGATTCCACAAAGTGGTTGTGCGAGGCAATAAATTTCTTGCTAATCGCGGGGTTATGGAATGCCAGACGTCAACATGGTGCGGTAGTTATTTTGCATTTTGACGTAATGTACTGTGGTGGAATACGGACGCTGGAATCAACCCGAACAGCTCCTCTAAGCAGTCCACGTGATAAGGCGGTAGAAGATGCAGAGAGAACCCACATCTCTACGCAATACCAAAGAATCAAGCCGATCGGAGATGACTTGATCGTTGATGATTCAAGCAGCTCTTCGTTGTATGCGGCAAATGGAAAAAGCTGGTACTGGGGAGAGCCCGCCCAAAGGTGAGAACATTTTTATTAAATATATAGCTGCAGGTGGTGGCTTTTAGTGAAGTACTGTTTTGCCTTACTGAGTACAACAAGCTCTTAAGAGGCCAGTTTGGCTTTCTCTTCCAAGTGACCACGGAACTGAACGTCGCTCAATATATCGACGCCAAGTATACCGGCTGTGGCAGTTAGAGTAGTGATCTCGAATCGAAGGGATACGACATAGGAAGACTTTTTAGTGGTGAACACACAAACTTGTGTCTCAAGATTGTACGTAGGTACGTAAATTAAATATTATGCTCTTACCAAGACCAGAAGCGGCGAGTATAGGTCATCAACGTACAACAGACTGTTCAATTCGTCATCATTATCATTATCTCTCACTCTCTCCTGCGTTACCTCTGTCTCTCTCAAGTCTGGGTTCATATCAACTTTTGTCGCGTCTGAAATAAGTGCCAGTTTTCGTTTAGCTGCAATTAAAATTATGAAGCGATGATATGTTAATATGAAATTAGTGAGTCGGAAATACGTGAAAAATATGGCATGATATATTAGATCATTTATACGTCTAGATAAACTATGACATCAGGTATATATGTATGTATTCTCTAGTATCTATGCTGTGACGGCTGTGAAAACGTCGAAAAGAAATGGAGGTTGACAGTTAACCTCTATTTTGAACAATGCACGCAAAGTAACACAAAATGACACACAAATCGCGAGTGTAAGGCGTAGCTTGTTACGCACACTAAAGTAATAAACCTGGCCTGTTGTCATCGGTTATCTAGGAGCAAGAGGCTCTATCTAGACGTATAGATGATCGAAGCATAATATAATATGTGCTACATTAAGTTGTTTTACAAACATTAGTTGGAGAAAAAGTATTTTCGCACATAGTAAGTATAATCTTGTAACGACATATCTTTGGCGGTATTATTTGTATCAGGCTGGTTTCCATGACATTAAAAAAGTTACACTAAAAGAAGAAACTACTTATAATATATATATTTACATAAAATGACGTTCTATACATATGGACATATCATTCGCAGTCTGATAACGGAACGGCAAAAGTGTGCTTAAAGACAATTTAAGCACACTTTTTCTCCTTAGTCGTGTGTCAACTGTGTGTCAATCAACAAGCCTAACTATGCTATAAAAAGTGCTTAAATAATACATTAACGACTAAAAAAAATATGGTGTTACTTATCATCTCTAAGGTTATTTGATTTAATATATAATTCATATGCAAAAAGCGCAAGTTATTAAATAAAACTAATATTATTTCATTAAATATGGTACAATTATTGATAAGTCTCCAGACAGAATGGGACAGATGAAAGGACACAGTCAGAAATGAATACAATAGAGTCGCTTTTTTTAACCGACTTCAAGGAGGGGGTTCTCACTTCTTCGGTATGATTTTTTTATGTTTGTTATCTCAGAACTTTCGACTGGGTGAACCGATTTTGATAATTCTTTTTTTTTAAGCAGGTGCTTCCCGTGTGGTTGGCTTAAATTTGCTATAAGTATGTGCGCAACAAATTTACGAATATCAATAATTCTTTTTTTATTGGAAAGGATATCCTTCAAAGGTAGTTTGGTGATAGTTTGGTTAGGTTCTGCTTATTGGATCCAGGACAAAGTAACGGAACTCTTCAACTCTTAGGAGTAAATTAATGATACTAGGCCGAATCTTTTTTATGCTATCCGGATATTTAGGTCACCTACCGTCACGTCGTTATGGTCAAGTAATTGTCCTAGTCAAATGATGATCAATGGAACTCCTAACGACTTACATTTTTATCAATTTCTTAATTGTCTATAATAAAATTGCAATGCACTTACGTTAATTGCTGCATTGCAAAATTTAGTAGATCTACACATATGTAGACAAAATATTTATTTGTGTAGTTCAGTTTCACTAAAAATATAAAAAAAAAAGAAAATTCAACAAATAAACAACCGACTTCAAAAACACTATTCCAAAACAATAGATATAATATGGACTAAAAAGTATAAAAATAATTGCGTATTTTTACACAAGCTTAATAATAAATCAAATTCTAATAACGATTATTGTTATTTTAGAGTCGGTGTCAGCCAAGGTAGGTGTGTAACTACATATATAGTTATAGGTGAGAGGCGAGAGCGAGGCCGCGGCGGGAGGACACCGATTCAAAAATAACAATAAGCTAATACTAGAATTAGATATAATAAAATATAGAGAATAGATTTATACTTTTTAGTGCATATTATATTCATTGTTTTGGAATAGTGTTTTTGAAGTCGGTTGTTTTATGGTTAAAATTTTTTAAAGACCTAGTGAACAATGATTATCAATATTGTATTTTGTGTAATGTGAACAGCTTACAAGAACGTGAACAATTACATACTAGTGCTATTTACACGTTATCACGGAAATATCGTTACCTAGTGATAATTGATACTTATTTACATCGCAAATATGTATAAGCTAATATTTTTCAGCTTTCCCGTTCACGATATAATGAAAAGAGAATTGGTGCCAGTTGGTAGCAAGAGAGAGATTTTACAAACCAAATAAACATATTTATATTTCACCACTAAGGATTTAAGTTTTTTGGATTTAAACACATTTAAAATTTGACTAAAGCTGTCGTACAAATATATGTTAAAGTCCGCTTACTCTACATATACCAAAAAGATACCCTGGAAAAGATATCTCAGTCTAAAAGACAAATGTTATTTAATTCAAGAAACTTAACATTTAAATAACCAGTTTAACTAATTATTTTATGTAAATAAAAATATTATATTTGAGTATTAGTTTCTCTCGAGGTTATATATGCAAATCCTTTTAGAACAGAAAGAAGTAACAAATGTAAACACAAGCCAATAAATAAACATACAAACTTTCCCCTTTATAATGTGAGTGTGATTTTTTATTAAAAACGTAAAAAACCTCCCACTGAACAGATATTGATCGGAAGATAAGGATAGACTGACGAACCCTCTTTTTCGTCTGGGTTAAAAAAAATACCTAACTGCTACTCCACTGATGTCACTGTCCAAATCGGGTTCTAAATTTTAAATACGCAGCTGAAACTGAAAAAGTGTTTACATTTCTGCCTATTGACCAATAATATTTTGAAAAACTGAAGTTAACGCAGAAATATATAGACATCGCTGTCTAAGGTTATTATGGTGTCATTTGTGGCATGTGCCATTTCTCGGCTTTGATTTTGTATGAGGTGCATTGTCTATATGTATAGAACGTCATTGTATATACCTTATAATATATATATTACAGCGAAATGTTCTTTTCAGCTATTCTTCATTGTTTATCTTTGTGTAAAAATGAGTGAATCTAATGGAGAGATTCGATACGTTTTAAAATTTTATTACAAAAATAAGAAAAATTCAACGCAAGCAATACGTACAATAAACTACTAGAATCTGAGTCAGCTATTAAAAGGTCGTCAAAAAATATCAGAACGTCGTTGTATATACGGATACATAAACATAAACGGCTAACAGAGGCTCGGACGCGAGCACGAGGCAAGAACATTTTGTTAAAGCTATTGAAATGTAATTATGTCGCAAAATGATTAAAATCGTTAAGTCTTAATGTTTTAAAGTTAGTTAAGTTAACTCTGTCATTTGCGTGTCGTTGTATTCAAAGCGCGGACGAAACACAACTCTACGAAAACTTTGTCTAATAAATGCATATACACAGTTTTGCTTCAGACAAATTTTTGATTGTGATTCTAGTTACTTATTGTACATCAATGAACGCAAGCCGCGAAATATGTGAGGTATGTTAATATGAAATGTCTTTTGATATTATATCAGTGCAGATTTTTGATGAGAAGTCCTAAAACTTCTACAGCAACACAATTATGTCAACTCTTTGGATCTCATTTATTATGTAATAATATCCCAATATTCCAATTTCAAATATTTTTTTCGGGGTTAATGTTATATTACAATAATGGAATGAGGTGAGTACACATACCTGTGGAACGGGGACTTAATTCAGCCAGTGTTCGAACAGCATTCAACTCATCTGTATCAACATCTCCTGGTCGAGTCTCCCTTGCATGATGCCTGCCAGAGTAACCTCGCCCACGGCCCGCAAAAGACATTCTTGCCTGAAATGGAAAAAAAAATTCTATAAATGAGAATTGATGTCCAGCCATAACATATACAGGTGACCTGATAAATGTAGAGGGGAACCATTGCACAGATCTGCAAAATTGGTCTGTCTGGAAGATTTTGTTTGTATAGGACACAGGGGGTGTTTAGTAAATGTTTTCATACAACTTATTTTTCATATTCTTATCTTTTTATGCCTATTCAGTAAAATGTCAGGAACCATCTTGTTCAAAGACAGCCTTAACAGCACTAGCCATGTCAAGGTGACAAATAAATAATTAAATGTGGACACAAATACATGCATTTAAAGTCACTTCCTTTTATGTGGGATTACAGATTCATGAAGAATTTCAAGTTAAGACAACAGATTCAAATTTGAGTTGCATTTTTTTTATGACAATAACAAACAAGACAAGCAGGATGTTCAGCTGATGGTAATTGATACACCCTGCCCATTACAAGGCATAGGATTCATGAAAAACCCTAAATACAATGAGAGTACAAAATACTAATACAAAAAAAGAAAGCACTTTCACAGGCACTACAATTGCGCTCTTCACCTTGAGAGTGTGTGTGGAATGATGGATCTACTGTACTCAATACTCATGTTTTAATTTACATTTACTTTTTTTAAAGTTTTGTGAAAGGCATTGTCTATTTGAGGTTTGAGTATTTTTGTTGCATCATTTCACATACATTGTACCTGAAATCCCCATTTTTCTATATGGTGTGGGCTTGAGAGTGGCAGAGGATTGATGCCTTGGAGATATGGTGCTGGAGGTGTGTGTTAACCTTGGACGGCCAAGCGAACAAATGTGTTGATCCTCTCACAGCTCAAGATAAAAACCCTCTGTCCATGATATGCCAGTAACAAATTCTTTACTATTTTGGCCATTTGGGGTAATGAGACCCTGGAGTAATTAATTGTATTTGGGAACACAAATGGGAAGCAAGCCCGAGGCAGATGTCCTAGTAGATGGACTGTACAAATAAAAACTCCAGATCCCCAAGGTTTAGCTTTGTTGTCAGTGTGGCACTCCAAGTGTGGACCACTTGTTGATGACCATGATCCTTAGTCATGAGCGAAAGACTAGAGAGACTGAGTAACTGAAATGATTTGTAAAAAGATGAAACGTCTTCCACTTCTTCTCATTAAACCCTTTCCAAAGTGGAAGTAAATATAAAAAGAAAACTTTTGACATTCATACCTAAGTGTCATTTCCTTGACCTCCATGAATAAGGAGATTTTGATTTTATGGTGAATCAGTTTTGATAGCCGCTTAGTTATATGTAGTAATGACAGTTAATATTATTTAGTACTATTGTAAATTTATACCAAACAAGGAAAGTTATAATAGGTTGTTCTTATTGTAATAAAGATAATTATTATGTGACAGTTAAAAGAGATGATTAATGCAGATATAGAACAGTGACAAAAATGTGTTTGATACTACATTATTATGTTATTTGTGGCTGTATTTTGAATATATGGTGGGTGAGTAGACATGTAATAATAATTATGTATTGTATTTATACCTAGCTACAATAATATTTAAAAAAATATCCCTTAAATCAATATGTGTCTCTCCTAAACATCAAGTTCTAAGTTATCTTGTAAATTAAGTGACATAGTACTAGATTCTATATTCATATCTGGAGATAACAATATTTGCCCGTACCTTTGTGTTTTCATTCATAGGATTTCTTTAATGACCACTGAAGAAAAATTAAACTATCCTCTACTTTAAGTTGGACGAAACTGCACTCAGTGTTCAAATTTTATTATAAATAGTTGAATTGTTTTAGGAGTTTATTGAGGACAGACAAACACAAAATCTTTATATATACTAGACCGAACTTGTGTATTTACTTACAGATATTATCACATAAATAACCTTAATTCACTTTTCCCATGACATTTGCTCTAAGGAATAAACATGAAATATTTACGGCAAAATACTATGTACTTAGGCCTAACACAAGATATTTTCGTGCTATTTGTATTATCATAGAATATATCAACTGAACAATGTTGTTTTATTTGTAATAATTCTGTATCACGAACACAGGGAAAGACAAACAACTGCAAATGACCCGTGTAAAGTGTATTCCGAAAGTGACAAGCCACAAAATACGTCACTGACTCCACAACGAAACTAAACATATAATTTTTATCCACTAAATCTTAATAAAAGATACATATTTTATTCATATGTGTTATATTTGTGTTTTGTTGATATTAGAACAAGTATTTACCGGTACTTATCGCCGAATGATGCTGCTCGATATATTTACGACGCAAATAAGAATATACAGCAAATACACCAAATAATTATTAATTACAGTTACACTTACACAATTGAATTTCAAATCAAGTATTATTTATTTTTATGTTTCGTGGAACGATAGAACACTGCTCTTGTCAAGCATTTCATTTCACGGTTCAGCTTTCGTAAATTCTATTCATAATGGCGCTGCCATAGAGTTTGCTCCTTGTCTTAACCACAGGTCATAACTGAAAACCGGTAAATAAACGATCCAATATAATTTCCACAGTCGTCTAAAGACCATCTTTAACCTTTCCGGATCGGCGCGCTCCGCCGCTCGATGTACACCTTAGATCGGCAAGCATTCGGCGCTCGCGCAGCGTTTTCCCCGTGCGTATTATTTTACGTGTAGTTATAAAATGCTAATAACTAGGGTGATTTGAGTGACTGTCACTGAAAGCTATTGAAACAAGCTATAAGACCATGTATAAATTATTCATATTGTCTTTCTTTTTTATTTCACACAGACTTTTCATTCGAAAAAAAGTGTAAACATAGGTATAGCTTAAAATAAATATTGTTATTATTGTTAATTACTTGTTTTATTTATTTCCTTTTATGTTTTTGTAATGAAAACTGAAAAAATGAAACTGAAACATACTTATCAAAGTGAATGGAAATGTGTAGGTCCCTATCGTTTTAAAGTAATAATTTTTGGATCGGTTTATTTAACAAACGTAAGTCATTTAGCTTAGAAAATAGTAAATTCACTGTTTGATGTGAATTATTTAGGCAGGTGGGTAAGATGGAGGAACAATCAATGACACTACGCAAAAGGCCCGCTGTCATGCGTGGTAGTTCAGTGATTCCTGCATGTACCTACTTATCGATTTTGTTACTCATCAATACGATTAAAATAGTAATTATTATTTAATATTTAAAGGTTCTGGTGACCCACAAGGATATATGATCAACCTACTTCAGACAGCAGCTGCTCCTCACAAATACCAGCTGTTAAAAATGTAGCACTAATGTGACAAGTTGTATTAGTTTTAACAGCTATTGTGAGGCGTAAATAAATAGTCGGATGACTCAATGCGGCTGTGAACCATCTTTGGCCACACTCGTTTCGCTAGAAAAGCTATTTAACGTACAGGCATAGAGGACGTTTTAAGACAGTATGAGGTGTCTGCGTAAGTGAAACCCGACACACGGTCCTTGCTTCAGGGTCTTTATACGTAGATGTTAATATTAGGTAAATTGAAACTTATTTAATTTAACCTCCAGAAGACTCAAGTTTGCGCGTTTACCACTAAAAATTCCCATTTGTCGAATAACTCTTCGACAACACCTTCCTCGTATCGTATCACTCTTCGACAAAGCCTCGCATAGTATCGGAATCTGGATCTCAAAATCTTGAGTGATTGCGCGGTGGTGATCTGGAGGGCAAGGCCAAATTGGCTTCGAAGAAGCTGGGCGTCATAAATAGATATGGAAATACTTCAAGTCAGCCCATATTCTAGCGCCCTACAAAGCGCAGGTCCAGCCACATATGCTTTCACCTCTTGTTTGGCGCAACCCAGTATCAGGTCGAACCATTTGACCGCGTGTAACGCAGAACAGCTCGAATTGTCAGGCTCTGTGAACGAATGGATCACTTTGCACTGCGTAAAGACGTTGCTTATGTGTGTGTGTTCTGAAGAGCTATTTCGTTTGACTCCTGCAGCCGAATTCCACCTTCGCACGACACGCCACAAATTAGGATATCATCCCCACCATATAAATGTGTGACGGTCCTCCACAGTCCGGTTTTCAATAAACTTTTTTCCGCATACTACAAAGCTGTGGAATGCGCTTCCTTGTGCGGTGAATCTCTGACGATACGACATGGGTACCTCCAAAAATCACACGTACACCTTCCACCGGCAACGCTCCCGTCATTTCTTTGATGTTGCAAGATAATGTGGGCGTCGCTGATCATTTAACACCAGGTCTCCGGACTCTCTCAGGACCTCCTTTTCCAAAAAAGTTAAATGTATTTTCCTCCACTCCAAAAAAAAATGGACAATCATTTGCCTTGCACAAGCTTTAAATTTATATAACTAAATAAAACTGACACAAATATAATTTTGTAAAATTTTAAAGAAAAACCAGTATTCAGTTAGTTTATGAAAACCGGTGTAAAGAACATGTTGCAGTAACATCCTTAAGCAATCGAAATCGGAAGTTCATTCGTTGACGTTTGACGTTACCAGAGAAAAATGTTTAATATTCTGTGTCCAGAGTCCACCATTCCCGAAGGCCGACGAGTCCGGGGTGAACGGAAGTGGGGGAAAATGTCAATGATTTTTCAATTTTGCGGGTTTTTGAATTAGATTTAAAATATTCACTATTTTATTGCTTACAAAAATCGATTTACACATATTTGTTTACAAATTATTCATACTTAAATTATTGTGCTTAAGATATATCAAGTATTTACATAAAAAAAGTAGCTAGTAGCGACAACGTTACTAATTGTGTTTATTATTGATATTTTAATTTGTTACAGACTTTAAATCCGTGATAATTTAGTTATCCTTGTGTTAAAATCATTTCTTTCGACTCCGAATAAGTTTGATGTACAACGGAGCTGATATATATTAAATCAGCTTTGATAATTGAGTTTACATAAGAAGTATTGTAAGAAGATAATCGATATGTCTGATGGCCATGGAGAGCCAAATGTACTTAGGAAAGATAGTGTTACCAACGCGAATGTACCCAGTGATAGTCCAGTAACAGATCCAGGACACGTTCGAGGGGGTACCACGGACCCAAATGTTGGTAAATTTGAAGGACAACGAGGCAAGTCGAGCGCATTGAAGAAGTCAGCTCGTTATAGAAGCAGATCTTTATCAGCATCTTCGGCAGACTCTTACAGCTCAACTTCATATACTGGTAAGTGAATATAATCCTAATTTTCATACCTTATAAAAAATCTGCTTGTGAAAAATACACGAATTTTACGCGCGATTATTTCAGGGAGTTGTTCCTTAGAAATTAATATGAGACTGAATTATTAATAAATAATGACTGTTGCCTCGATTGGTTTTAAGTCAAGTTATTTCAGTTGAATTATAGACCAGCTTAGCTGGATGGGATTTGCTTGGTCTTAATTAAATTTCCTCAGCAATCTTAGACAATACCTGAGGAGTTTCTGAAATATTTTTTTAAACAGACCTTGTCTTGACAATTACCTTCAAACACAAAAAAAATATTATCCAATTTTGTGCAGTCATTTGTACTGTATCTGTTTATAGATTATAATGATTCATTTTTATTTATATAGACTCTTTTTTATTAATTCTCATGCTACCCTGAAGGGGAAGTAAAACAGACAGAATTTTTCATTAAAATGCCTTTAATAATTATAAAGTATAAGTTCAAGTCATTAGAAACATTCCCTTTAGTAGAAAGTTTTAAATGTCTGTTAAGAGGGCTCTAATATAAGAGATTATAAGTAAATATGTATAATATTTAAGAAAATGGTCTGACTAGATCACACATAGAAACAATATAAGACAAGTTGGCATAGCTGTACTCTTGTTCAGCATATTGTTTTAAACTTCAGCTCACATATTATATATGTATATGTGTTCTATGTAATATTATAGATGTGAATGTAAGTATGTTTGGAACACTTCACTACCCAACTGATTAATATGGCATCTATCCTGACAGTATTAGGAGTTCCTAAGGAAATTTAATATGATTGGAGTCACAGACATATGCCCGTATACATACCTATTTTTATGTATATTGTATAATTTGTATGCAATGTGTATGGAGTATTCATTAGCACTGTAGGAGAAAAGCACTCTGTTTATCTTAGATTATAATTAATAAACCCAATCTGTAAATAAACACACTGTAAAGTTACTCCTTGTTTAAAACTTTTTGTCTTTATCTTATCTTTGTCACTACATAATTACATGAAGAGAAGTAATTTTAAACTGGGAGTGAGATTACACTGTGTTTATTAATAAGATACAATAATGTGAAATACTGATTTGTGTGACATACAATTTTTATTTATATATTATTAGCTGACTCGACAGACGTTGTTCTGTACATAATAAATAAAATAGTGTTTTTATGAATTGTCAATAATATTTCATAACATCAAGAAATATTTTGTAAAATATGCTCCCTGTTGTTATAATGAAATTGTCAAACCAACGGCAGAACTGTCAAACCATGTGTCAATAAATTTTCTCATAGAAAATATGTCCATACAAAACAAATATTGAAAATAAAAATAATTATGGGTCTCAAATCGAAATTAAAACTATCCCATCTCTCAAGTTGGACTAAACTGCACTCCATGAAGTAATCCCCATTTAAATCTGTTAATTAGTTTAGGAGTCAATCACGGACAAACAAAAAGTCACATAATTTATATGTATTAAGAGAAACATATTGCTATTATAGCAAACATCCAATACATGAGTCAAGTTGACTCAATATTTTTATTGGTAGTTGCAGTTATATTGTAGTTGCCTCAGTCAACTCCTCTGTTCTGCCGCTAAATATTTACAATGCTATAAGTCTCTTTGTTAAAATACTGAGGGCTTGCATTGACATACAATTAACAACTAGACTCAGATCACGTTCAAATATTGTCTGAAGCAAAACTCTGCCTACACAGACACACAAAAGAATTTAGGCAGAGTTTTCGTTTATGTATTTGTGTTTCGACCGTACTTTTGAATACATCACGACATAATGACAAAGTGTTCAGTGAAGAACTGTCCTAATAACAACATATCCAAACTTTAAATGGATGGAGTGTCGTATAGTCATATATTATTTATATAGTCAGGTAAGTGCCTCTTTAATAACTAAATAATAATATTTTAATTGCTAAAATTAAAATATGTTTTTGCGTCTTGTTCGCGTCCGAGCTTCTAATGAGCGTATACAAAAGACCTTGAACCTTACTTCTACGAAATAAGGTGTTAATTTGAATGACTGTTCAAATATTATCAGTATAAGTTAATGTACATGTTTATACAACACCACTTGGAATTATTTTTGACAACCTAGTAATAGGAGATTTGGAGTATAGTTGTTTATTGTACGTCAATGAGGGATTGTCAAAAAAATTGTTTTATGATGTTGCTCCATAGCCAATAGCAGCACAGCCACACATCATATTTGAAGTAAAAAAGCACAAGTTGCAAAATAATTTATGGTATGAGAACATCGAACATATGCAAACTGATTTTGTCTACGACACGCCGTAATATGAGTACCGATTCGCATTTGAACAAATCTGTACGACTGAGGAAGACGCGGACAAGAGGGGGAATTCGCGCGGAGTTGTGTTTGTATATAATATTATTCTATTTTATTTCTTGTGGCTTTTTGTTAAATAAATTAATAATAATATTGATAAATACTAATAGCTGTACGCGTCGCCTGGATTTTTGAATTAAATTTAGCAGATCGATACTTCTCAAGATACAAAATTTAGCTAAATATGATGATAGATATCTACTAGTCTATCATGTCCTAGACCTTCAAAGAAGGCCGACATTCTACTCTAGATTCTATGATATATACTGGCTACACTATATTAAACAACATAATATAATAAATTAAATAATTAAATATATATTATTTTGTGGGATCACATTGTAAAAGCATATACATACATCGCCCAATGAAAGACTTACTAACTCGACTTAACCGATAAGTGCTTAGGCATAACAATTTTATGTTTGTTCCTCGTGCTAATATTATGATTGCGACAGTTTCTAGCAAAATAATTAATGTGCTTAATTTCTTGCCTCGCACTTTGTGTAATTAATAACCGGCTGTTGTTTTCCCGAACCGATACGACTTAAGGACCTTCAAGAAAACAGCCTACTCCCACCTGAAATACCGGCAACGGATCTCTTGACCGTTTGGCCCCTCTTATATAAAATAAAATAGGAAAACGGTTGATCTCTGCAACTTTCTGCTAATTCGACACCTAGGCGCTTAAAATTGCACTTATGAAGTTTTTGGGCTTTCCGAGCTCAAAGAGATAGAGCATTTCGAGCTCAAAAGTGTTATAGAAGCTTCATAGAACAATATTTTTTGAATTTTCAAACCGCAATAACTTTTGAATGATTTAACCGATTTCAACGCGGTTTTTTAAGCCTGATAAAGAATCTCTAGAACGAATCAACCAATTTTGTCTGGCTTGGCGGCGATCGATATGGTTTTTTTATGTTAAAAGGTTATTAGGTTTTGCACCTGACCGGTAAATCCGTTTAAAAGTTATTCCAAATAAACCACATTTGAAAAAAAGGTTTTTTTTGATATTTCTCAAAATCTATAGGTCTGAATCGGTGCAAATTGTATCCAAAATTTGGCCAAGCCCTTTCGAATGGCGATTGAATCAGTCAAAGCCAATGACATTCTATACATATACGGCCTTACAAATAAACTTGGTATAAAGTTATAACTGATGATAAACAAAGAAAATGCAAAATGTTTACAATATCGTTGACAACACTGTCAATACAATGATAATTCTGAAGTTTTCCGAATGACAAGCTGCCTTGCAAATAAACGCGGGAAACGTTACAAGCCCGAACAAACCATTCGTAAGCAAAATGTATATATTTTAAACATTTTACATATTCTTAGTTTATGCTTAGTTATAGCTGTATGCCAATTTTATTTGTAAGGCCGATAGACAATGACAAAAAACATTCAAAATCAAAACCGAAATATATCAATCTTATATAAATAAAATAACCTTACCGATGATAAGTTACACCATCTTTTTTTTGAGTCGTTAACGTATTATTTAAGCACTGTTTATAGCACTCTTAGGCTTGTTGATTGACACACGACTAAGGAGAAAAGTGTGCTTACATTGTCTTTAAGCACACTTTTGCCGTTCCGTTATCAGACTGCGAATGATATGTCAATCCTATCCCTATCCAACGTCATTGGTCAAACCGTTCAAAAGTTATAGGAGGTTAACATACTTACACACACAGTGTACAGACATGTGACAGCCTCGCGAGAGTAGTTGATCCGTAGCATTTCGTCACAATAACAAACTATGTACATAATGCTATGAAAGGAAACAAAATAGAGCAAACGAGATATATTCACATCAATCAACTGTCTGATCTTTTTAACAGAATACACTGGTGTGACACGACCTAACAGCACAGTACTGCGTGTCCAATTTTGAATTGTCAATGTGTGCGATTTTTGAGTGGTCCATTCGAACTTTATCTATATATATAAAAATGAATTGCTGTTCGTTAGTCTCGCTAAAACTCGAGAACGGCTGAACCGATTCGGCTTATTTTGGTTTTGAATTATTTGTGGAAGTCCAGAGAAGGTTTAAAAGGTGAATAAATAGAAAAATGCTGCTAAATTAAATAAAAACAACAAATTTGTTTTTCCTTTGATGTGTCCATACATAATTTCTATGAGAGAATTTATTGTCGCACGGTTTGACAGTTCTGCTGTAAAACAATTTCATTACAACAACAGGGAGCATATTTTACGAAAAAATTCTTGATGTTATGAAATATTATTGACAAATTCATAAAAAAACAGTATTTTATTTATTATATACACAACAACGTCTGTCGGGTCAACTAGTTTTATAATAAATACTTATTGGAATACTATATTTAAGTTGAGGAGATACGGTTACTTCAAAGTATAAAAACGATAACATTTAAAACCTTAGCGTCGATACCGATGTTTTTCTTGGACTAACGTTAAGTGCCAAACTCCAATGGGGTCATATAGACAACTATCAAGCAGACTTAGTTCTGCTACATACGCAGTAAAAAGATTTGTTCCCTAACAGACATTGGAACTGCAAGATTAGATTAGAAAGCATTATGTTTTATGGCATATTATTATGGGGTAATATGCTGCTGATATTGATTCTATTTTTATGCTGCAGAATAGAGCTGTTAGGGCAATTTATAGAACTGGACCAGCAAGACACTAAGATCTAATTTTAAGGATTTTTAAATGTTCATAAAAATCATGTGGCAATAAATTTTCTAAACATATATGAAAGACATATTAATACCAAAAACAAAAGTAATCTGTTAATGCCCACTTCTAGGGTAAGTGAACTTGACAAGTCATCGCCAATTGCGTCACATTTTATAATAATCTTTCTAAGTACAAGCTATAAGAATAACTTTTTTGAGAGAAATACCAAAAAAATGTGTCACGCCATGCCAAAAAACTTGTTTAACTTCAAAGAAAAGTGGTAGTTCAAAAAGGCTCGGCAGTGTTAACTATGACCAACAGCAAGCATTAGCAACCTACAAATAAGACTTAAGGATATGTGTAACAGTATTAAGTAGTGTTCATAGCTCGAAATGCTATACTTTCACCACAAAACTTGTCTAAAAATACCATGTTTGCGTGTTTTCTGCTTACTCTTCGCCTTAAAGGAGTTCGAGTAGTTAACTGCTTACGACTTTTCAAACAAAATAGGTTCAGTAACAATAATTATTTATAATTATTTTCTTGCACACTTATTTTAAATATGTATTATATAATTATTATATATATTATTATATATAATAATATGTATTATATATATTAAGTAGTAAGGCCTTTGGCAATATAGTTCTATCCGCTTACAAGCGAGCCTTATTCGTATACTTTGACGGCCTTACAAATAAACTTGATATAAAGTTACGCCTGAGAATAAACCAAGAATATGCAAAATGGTTGCGAATCTGAAGTGGCAATGGGCAGGGCACATAGCTCGACGGACAAATGGCAGTTGGGGGAATAAGGTCCTCGAATGGCGACCACGTACCGGAAGACGTAGTGTTGGTAGCCCCCCCCCAAAAATGGACCGACGATCTGGTCAAGATCGCCAGAAGGTTGGATGAGGGCATCGCAGGACCGATCGTCATGATGATTAAGATCACCATGACGATCATACACGTCGTCATCATGACCACGACAATAAATAGATCAAATTCAAAATTCAAAAACACTTTATTCATATAGGTCACGGAAATTACACTTATAAATGTCAAAAAAATAAAAATACTTTTTCGTATTGAATTTACCGCTACTTCGTAAAGGGTTGAGCTAATGACAAGAAGTAGCAAGAAACTCATTGCCACACTTTTAAGTCAAGATTTACATTTTAATTGTTTTACAGATCATTTCAATTGCAATATATGCAAAGTGATTAAAATCACCATGACTATCGGGAGGCCTTTGTCCAGCAGTGGAGGTCTTATGGCTGAAATAATGATGTTGATGATGCACGGCTTTCAATTCAATGCAAAATTTAAGGCAATTCAGTGATAATTCTGAAGTTTTCCGAATGACTTGCAAATAAACGCGGGAAACGCGTCGAATAAATCAATCGTAAACAAAATGTCTGTAAACATTTTGCATGTTCTTGGTTTGTCAACTTTATACCAAGTTTATTTGTAAGGCCCTTTATGTGTATTTGTTGAAATGAAACAGCTACAACCGTACATATTCACGTACTGCCCCAATTTCTCTCCAGCGTTTTATAAATAGCCATCGTATGTCGCAACTATACGTAAATGCACTGAGTTAGTATTACTACACACACATAGTAACCACATACACATCTCTGACCTTGACACAAGGGGGCCTATTCATGGTGCGTCGTGCAATCAGATAATAAATAATAATATAATATTGACACACTTTTTTTACACAAATTATCTTACCCCAAGCTAAGCATATATAGCCTGTGTTATGGGTTACAAGACAATGATATATTTAATACAATATACTTACTTAAACATACATAAATACATTTAAACATCCATGACTCGGAAACAAACATCCATATTCATCATATAAATGCTTGCACCTACCGGGATTCGAACCCGGGACCTCTAGCTTAGTAGGTAGGATCGCTAACCACTCGGCTAAACAGGTCGTCAAAAAAGATACTTTGCGAGTTGCGACAAAAACGCACGAATTTTAAAATACTTACTTTCTTAAACATTTTCTCAGCAATCAATGAATGATACACAATATAATCCAACCAAATTACTTATGCAACATCTTTGAATAATGTACATATCTAATATATAAAATTCTCGTGTCATGGTGTTAAACTAACTCCTCCGAAACGGCTTGACCGATTCTCATGAAATTTTGAGCGCATATTGGGTATGTCTGAGAATCGGACAACATCTATTTTTCATCCCCCTAAATGTTAAGGGTGGTCCACGCCAATTTTTTTTTAAATTTATTTGACGTTTTTTTTTAATTTTGTTTGATTATGAGTCAGTATTAATAAATACATACAACTTCAATCTACGATCAACAGTTACTTTTGCATCGCGATTTTAATATCGGCAATACAACGTTTGCTGGGTCAGCTAGTTATAATATAAACATTTTAGAATTGCGTATATAAAATACTTATAGTATAGACTACCTGACAGCCCGATACTCGTGACCAAATTTCACTTGTCTTTGTGTGTAATTCAAAATACTAAGAAACGAATTCCAAAGGTGGCTGACTGTTACGACTTGTCAATCAAATTAGGTAAGAATAGATTCATATATGTTGTTGTATCTCCGTTAGAGTGTTCTTTTCTCTCGCACGCTTTGATTGTGTATACGATAGTATAGTGTATGTATATGGCTAGAGTTCTCCCTTCTTTCCACTCTCCTCGCTACACATACTCTTTCTCTTGTTATTATTTCGGCGTCGATCGTTGTTTTGTGGAACTGGCCGAATATTTTTTCACAACTTTTTTTTTATCTCATATACATTCAATTTCGTCTCTACACTCAACCAGATCCAGCCTAAATGAATTGAAGTGTAGATACAGTGAAGTTAAATCTTAATCAAGATGAATAGTAAGAAATATAACTACCTTTTTCATTATTTATAAATTACTAACAATAACAATTTATTATAATTATTGTGGTGGCCATTTAATTAAGAATGTTTATTTATAGGGAAGATTTAAACAAACTAATAAGTATAACTAATTGCATGCATTGTTTTGTATTTTTCTCTGTATCGCAAGACTTTTCCATACCTATATACTATCGGTTAGTACATTCGTTGATACAAATGACAAGCTAAACAATAAATTGATCAAATTCAAATTTCAAAAACACTTTATTCATGATGGTCACGGTACAGAAACTTATAAATGTCAAAAAAATTAAAAATATTTTTTCTTATTGAATTTACTTTCGCTACTTCGTAAAGGGTTGAGCTAATGAGAAGAAGTAGCAAGAAACTCATTGCCACTCTTTTAAGTCAATATTTACATTTTAATTCTTTTACAGATCATTTCAATTACAATATATGCAAAGTGACGCACCAAAAATACTCAAATGTCAAAAACTGAAAGGCTTACACGAGTAAGTAAAAAAAAAGAAAAAAAAGTAAATTAATACTTATAAACACGTTATTGAGTATAGTAGATGCATCAATCCACACATACCGTAAATAAATAGAGGCGAAATCGTTCGTACACTAACCCCCCTTATTCTCAATGGTCCGCTAACTTTAAACAGCCGCTAAGGAGTGTTTTTTCTCATTCTGACTTAGGTCAATAGAAGAAGACAGAGTGAGAATTAGCAATGCTTTAAGTTAGCAGACTATTATGAATAAGGGGGTAAATCTGAACACACTACTTACTGGTCACATAAAGCTCTTTTCAGACTACGCTATACTATTGTGATATATAGTATAGCAAATAAGGACCTAATGCTATATATAGCATGGCGTTCACATTACGCGATATAATCGCAAGCATTTATAGTGCGTTATAACTTATAGACACACGTGTTATGATTCGTTTTGCTTGCGGGACGACTGGGGGTGAGGGAGGAGGCAGAGGGCAGCGCAAGATGTAGCACAGCATGAACTCAGCACACGCTTAATTTTATGGCGTACAGTAAAAACTCCTTATTCGCGCTACCTTCACTCGCGTTTTCATTATTCGAGGATAAAAAAATTGTGATCCAATTCCTATATTCGCTGATGTAATCGGTAGAACATACATATTAATAAAAATAATTCCAACAAAGCCGAAATTGTGAATGGAATAGGAAGAGATGGGTTCGAACAGATAGAATCAAGTGGCATTCAGGAGTTGCTTGAATCGCAAGATGAAGATTTGACTGAAATCGACTTGGAGGAATTATTAAATTCACAGACCATTGTAGAAGAGGCTTGAACAAGCACTGGCAATGTGACATTTAATCGAAAAAAATCTTAGTAAAGGTTTAAGAATGGTAAATGAGCGTTGTAATTTCTTTATGAAAATTGATCCGTCTATGAAACAAAGTCTTATTTGAAAGAGGTAAATGAGAGGCTAATGCCAGTGCTGAATATCAGTTTGAACTAAAGGAGCTTTTCAAAACTGCCAAGCAAGTAAAAATTACATAATTCTTTAAACCGTTGCCTAAGCCTGAAGTTAATAATTTATAAGTATGGTCAAAAAATTCAAATTTTTTTTTGTCACCTAGGCATATAGGGGATACCCCTATAATCCCATATAAATTACCATTCTGTATTCGCGGCATATTTACGGAACATATACCTCGCGAATAAAGAGCATTTACTGCAGGTCTACTCGCTAAATAGACAACGATACATTCGGAACGATACGATAATACTCCGAATATATCGCAACTATCCTACTCTAACAAATGTTCGAATTCCTTGTCGTTACCATAGACTAATATTTTGATTTTTTACTTTTTTACGATGTTAGTGTGAATGAAATATGTTCAAACCTAAATATTATCTGTGCTATGACACTGCACCACCAATTTGGTATCATTAACACATAATGTAAATGTTAAAAAAATATGTAATGAATATGATATGACCATTTAAAATTGAATAAATAAACAGAACTTGCGGATAATAAAATGTAAAAAACAGTAACTCAACCCTTCTCATCGACTTTCTATTTCTCAGGCGGCCATTTGCATTATTTCTACGCATGTACGATCAACAAAATGACTTAAATGAATTAGTAGTAAAAAATCCTGTTGAATAGTAAATCACATATAATTACTTCAATAATATTTATTTAGTATGTATATTGTATGGCAAATATATCTATACAACTTGAAACGATAATAGCATCGACAGCCTAGAAGGTGTCGTTGAGATTATCGTAAAAGTGACGTTTGATTATTTGCGAAATTCGTCTCTGACATTTTCAACTAAGAGTAGGGTTAGGACCGACAGTATCGAATAATGTTTCGTTCGTTCCATCATCGTTTCGACATTGATTACGATGTAACTAAGAGTAGGATTCGACACGACTAATGCCACGATTTATCGAATATCGATTTTAAGAGTAGGCCCCCCGTATAGTATGCCAATAATAATATATCGTACAGTGAAGTGTGAACGTGTCCATAATAAAGTATGGTGTGCGATATTATTGTGTTATGAACTATACGCTATATGCTTTTATATTATAGCGTAGTCTGAAAAGATCTTAATTAAGAACGCTTGTATAGTTTGTTTTTAATTCAAATATAAAAAGCAAACACTCTGAGACTCTGTGGTTGTAGGTCACTATTCGTATAATTTTGGCGCCATGTAGTGCTGTAAAAGTTTCGATGGTGATTGCTTCATTGAACACAGTGGAAAAAAACTTCGCGATAAGAATTAGTCAGATAAAAAGATAGCAGACCATCTTCTATGCTCAAAACAATGATTTCCCACGCTGGGAAGCATCTTGCCACGTAACAAACAACTTCAAATGTTTCCCGTGTACATAAATAGAGAAAGTCATCTCATCAAGATGATCGCCATATCGTACGTTTGGTTCATCAAACTCCTTTTAAAGGGTCACATGAGCTGAGAAAATAGTATTACGATGAAAACGAACATTCAGCAATCTCGGCACGTGCTTTTCGAAGGTCTTTGGTAAAAGAAAAGTTGCTAAGTAGGATAGTAAGGAAGGTGCCCATATTGAAACAATGCCATAGGCATGTCCGGCTTGCATTTCCAAGGTCTGAAAATTCGACAGTGGAAATAATGTTATTTTTCTGAAAAAACAAAAATGTATGTTTTGATGGAAAACAATGTGTACGATGTTCTCCAAATAAGGGCCGAGCCCTTGGGTGACACATGTCTAGGGTGCGGAGCCGGCCACATATTTTCTGGCTTTTATTTCCTTTTCAAATGGCCTCCATCTTGGTTCATTGTATAAAGATATGGATTCACCCAAAACTGTTGCTGTTTCTGTATTTTTTTTCCGTCTTCTAAGTTACAACAGAAGAACAACTCTTTTTTTCACGGTCCATTTGTCTCGGTAAGCACGTTCGAGCAGACCGACTGCAAAATATTGACGGACGAGGAGCCAGGCGCGAAAACAAACCGATAATAATGAAATGTTCATTTATAATTCAAGAAAATATTATTTTAATAATATTGTTTATTATAAGTACCTATAATTTAAATTATGTATTAAATTTTAATTGAACATTACGTGTGTGCGTACCGTAAACATGTGTCGGAGCCCTAAAGCATACGACCTAAGTACAAAAAAGTGACGTGAAAGCTTGGTGGAGGAAATGCGAAAATTTGGAGGCACTTTTCTGCACATAGTGTTCACCTATCCATCAGCTCAAGCAATGCCTCGCCCTTAAATTAAGGATTGGTCTCCGTTGCGCTCCAACTTGACGACATTGACGACCCATATAGCTGAATGGTTAGTGACCCTGACTACTAAGATAGAGGTCCCTCCCGGGTTTGAATCCCGGTAGGTGCAATAATTTATATGATGAATATAGATGTTTGTTTCCGAGTCATGGATGTTTATATGTATTTATGTATGTTTAAGTAAGTATATTGTATTAAATATATCGTTGTCTTGTACCCATAGTACAGGCAATACCTAGTTTGGGGCAAGATAATTTGTGTAAAAGTGTGTAAAAAAAAAACTTGATACCGCACTACCTAAGTACAATAGCTTTTTTATTACGGCAACTATTAGATGCTTGTGTGCGTGGCATCTTGACACTCACTCACTTTCAAATTTTGTAACATACGCTTCGTGTTATTTTACTATGAAATTAATAAAATACATAATACTTACTGATGATATGTGATCCCAGTGTCTTTCTTATTTCTTGTAGTATTATTTTTACAAAGTTTTACTACACAACCCGGCATTTTAGTTTCAATTATTAGCAAAGTTTAACAGAATATGTGGTACATAACGTCACACATTGTTCGAGATTGGCTGGAGTACCGAGAAGGAACATATACACATTAAATGAGATGAGAGAAAAAAATTATTTGAGTACAACTGTATCTACAATTAAAACTTTGTACAAATTACTTTGGTAAATTTTGCTTTGACTAAGACAAAAGTTCGTAAAAAATAACAATTAATAAGTTAAAAAGATTGACCGGATGGTTTCAATTCTGTAAGCGGATAATCCAGTTAATACTTCCGCCAGCACAATGAACGAATTTGTCCTACTAAGACTTTGGATACTTAGAATATTTTTGTTGTGGCTCGAGCTCAAATATACCACGTTATATACACATAAATAAATAACATTGAAGTGTCTGTTTGAATTATTAATATAGCAGCTTTTTGTATGTCTAACTGTGTCTGTATGTTCCGACTAATCTCCGAAAACGCTGGATTGATTGTGATGATTGACGGACGTTATTGTTAAAATATTATGTCGAAATGTAACGTAATAAAACAAAAATACTTGAAAGTTTTTATTCCTCGTCCTATTTTACGTTTGCAGATAGAACAATATTGTAATAAAGAAGGTATTAAATATAACCAATGAAAATAATAATATTTTCATTGTACCGCATAATTTAGTTAATTTAGCCTGAATTTGTATCATACCAATGGTCTAGATCAAAACGTGCACCGCAAACGTTGTATTGCCATATAAAGTAATTTAAAAAAAATATTTATAAATTTTCGGGGTATGAAAAATAGATGACTACCAAATTTAAAGTACTACAATAATTATTATTGTATTCAATTGCTTTCTTGCAACCCTATAGCGGATTTGTGGATGGAACAGAATAATATAAAAATCGCGATACAAAAATTTTCAATGCTGCATCATAATAAAATAAAAATAAAAAAATGTCAAAAAAATATATATTTAGGGGTCACACTTATCATTTAGGGGTATGAAAAATAGAAGTTGGCCGATTCTCATACCTACCCGATATGCACACAAAATTTTATACAAATCGTTTCAGCCGTTTCGGAGGAGTTTGGTAACAAACACCGGGACACGAGAATTTTAAATTTAAGATATATATCTTCTTTATATATTTAAATTACGTGACACGTTATTTGTCCGCGATGGACTCCTATATATATTACTAATGAACGGATTTTAATGGGGATTACTTCATCGAGTGCACTTTATATATTGATTCCAACTTGAGAGATAGGATAGTTTTTATATTGATTTGAGACCCATAATTATTTTTAATTCCAATTTGTTTCGTATGGACATATTTTCTATGAGAGAATTTATTGACGCGCGGTTGGACAGTTCTGCTGTGAAACAATTTCATTATAACAACAGGAAGTATATTTTACGAAATAATTCTTGATGGTATGAAATATTACTGACAAATTCATAATAAATCAGTATTTTATTTATTATGTACAGAACAACGTCTGTCGGGTTAGCTAGTATAAGATATATATAACACTTGGTAAACTCCTTGAATATAGATCGTGAATCTGATGTGTTATCAGGGAATAAAACTATATAAAAGAGTTTCTCTACCAAAAATAGAAGATCGTTAAAGAGAAACGGGCCAAGGATCGAACCCTGTGGCAACATCGGAGTCTTTTGATTGTATACCGCAGACGTATACAAACTGTTTACGACTTAGGTAAGAAGTCATAAATTTTAAAGAATTGTCACAAAGATCGTAAAACTTCAGCATGAATAAAAGAGTACTAAAAACACGCAGTCAAAAGCCTTTTTTTATGGAAAATTATGTCAAACGAGTGACTGACTCGTACACCTGCTTATAAGTGATCACCGCCGCCCACATTCCCTTGCAACACCAGAGGAATCACAGGAGCATTGCCGGCCTTTATTGAAGGTGTAGGCGCTTTTTTTTAAGGTACCCATTCCGAATCGTCCCGAAAACACTGCACAAGGAAGCTCATTCAGATTCCACAGCTTTGTACTACGTGCAAGAAAGCTCCTTGAAAACCGCACTGTGGAGGACCGCCACACACCCAGATAGTGGGGATGATATTCTAATTTGTGGCGTGTTGTGCGCAGGTAGAGTTCGACGGCAGGAATAAGGAAACAAGCCTTCGATGACATTGTGTTCTTTCGCAGAATTCACACTTTTATTTATAAATCGATAGACAAACTTGACCTCGCGCACTTTGCCCTGTTCCTGGCCCCAAAATCGGTATGATTCGTACATTGAACAACGACACCATATTCTTAAAAAATTATCAGTTATCTTAAGTGTGTATTGTAGTTTCAGGAAATATAGTATACCCGTGCCATTACATTGTCACTAAAACCAGGCCGGTTGATTGTAATAAATGAAGTCGATTGACAATATACCGTTTACTTACAAGTGGGAGGATTGCACCTTTGCACAGGATGCCGGCTAGATTATTTTATTTTATTTTATTTTATTTTATTTCTTAGGGACAACAAACAGTTCACACAATACATTTTACAATTTCAAATTAAAGTAGATATTAAATTAATTTTAGTGAGAACCCACACCGTTATCCACAGGTTAATTTTATAGTTACTGGTATCTTACATGATGAATAACAAAGTTTAACATTAATTAAAGAAATATTTACAAACATAAAGAGGAAAGAAATATAAAATTAGATGTCTTAAAACTAAGTTATTTACAAAATTTACTTTATATTTAAACAAAAGAGTTACCTAATGCGATTTTATATGTATAAAAAAACTATATATATATATATATTAATCCAGTTCACTTAAAATATCATAAACTTGCTTTTTAAATTTTGGTTTTGTTGAAAAGAAAATGTCAAGGTCATTAAAAAGTCTGTCATGTGTGTCGACTAATCTGTGTAGTGGGGCGCGACCGCCAGCGTGCGTGCGGTAGCGCGGCGTGTGAAATAGCCGCTGCGTGCGCACCGCCCGCCTATATGCTATGCGTGGAACTGCGTAATTAAGTTTATTGTTTAGTTCTATGCAATCATATATATTGTGACAAATATTGTACAATGTCATTGCACCCAAAAGAGTACGCCGATTGCGTAAGCTAAGAAGTTTATAAATTTCAAGCAATTGACTGTACGTTCGTTTCGTACGCCCATATTGGATATCAATTCTACTAAGGAATTTACTTTGTATTCTCTCCAAAGTGTCAGCATATTTATTAAATAAGGGGTTCCATACTGGTGTGGCATATTCTACTTGGGAGCGTATAAGTGTTGTGTACAATATTAAAAATGTTGAGGGACGCTTAAAGTCACTGCATGACCTCATGACGAAGCCGAATAATCTGAGCGCTTTATCTCTGATGGTACTTATGTGTTGATCTAGATGCAGTTTCGAGTCTAATAGAACTCCCAAATCCTTAATTAATGAAACGCGCTTTACTATAGAGTCAGATAGCTTGTAATTATTTGTTATAACGTTTTTATTTTTTGAAAAAGAGATGGAATAGCATTTGTCAAAATTAATTTTCAATTTATTGCGATGGCAGAAAAGGATAAATCTATTTAGGTCCTGCTGAAGTAGGTCGACATCAGACTCATTGCTAATACTTCTATAAATTTTTAGGTCATCGGCGTACATTAAGAACTGTGAGTTCTGGAAACAATTTTTTATGTCATTAATATATATAATGAACAATAAAGGACCTAAAATGGATCCCTGTGGGACCCCAGAAGTTGTGTTTACTATGATATCTGATTTATAACCATTAATTACAACTACCTGGCTTCTACGAGTTACGTAAGAGGAGAACCATCTGAGTAGATTTCCTCTGATACCATTAAAAGCTATTTTATTGAGAAGCAGTTCGTGGTCCACTTTGTCAAAGCATTTTTGAAAATCAGTATATACAGCATCGATTTGCACGCGATGGTCCAAATGCTCAAACAAATAGTTCGTAAAAATTAATAGGTTAGTAGTTGTGGATCTACGTTTCACAAAACCATGCTGTTCAGGGATTATCACACTGTGTAGACTAGGATAAATAATGCTGTGAACCAGGGTTTCAAAAACTTTTGATATTAAAGAGAGTATCGAAATAGGTCGGTAATTTTCGATATTTTGCTTATCGCCACTTTTATGAACTGGTGTTATATATGCTTGCTTCCAGATATCTGGAAACAAGCCATTTTTTAAACAATTGTTGAATAATATATGAAGCGGTTTTGTCAGAGATCTAGCTGTAGACTTTAAAAATATAACAGGCAAACCATCCGGTCCTGGCCCTTTAGACTCGTCTAGGTTGCTTAGTGTTTTAGTGATTGATGTCATCGAGATTTGTATCTCCGTTATGAGAGTGGAATTATCAGCAAGGGTAGTGTTCGGCAGCCAGTTGTTAGTGTCTAAGGTTGAAGGTTCGTAGACTGAGTGGAAGAATGTGGCAAACAAATTACATGTATCAATTGGGACGTCAGAGGTACTATTCTTGTAATACATGTTGGCAGGTATAGCACTCGTATTTTTACGCTTAGATATGTAAGTCCAAAAATTTTTTATATTTTTGGTGATATTTTCCTCGATTAATTTAATATGATTAAGATAACATTTGTTGCACTCCTCTTTGAACCTGGTTCGATATAGAGAAAATATTTCGTAATCGCAAATGTTATTGTATGTTTTCCATTTTTTCCAGGCTTTTTCTTTGTTCTTATAAATATGTACTAAGCCTGGGGAAAACCAGTAAGGAAACTGTGTAGACTTATAACGGACTGTAGGGATATGCGATCTAATTATATCATAAATCAAATTATAAAACCTACGCACAGCCATATCCGTATCAATGTTGCATAGCTCGATAGACCAATCAATTTTATTCAGTGCTGTATTTATAGTGTCATAATTAGCAGCCTTATAGTTAAATTTAAGCATAGTAAGACGTTTCATAATTTCATAACTAACGTTCAATTTTATATTTACGTTGAATGAGGGGTGGTAGTTATCTGGTGGTAATAGGTAGCCACACGGTTGGACCCAACACTCTTGATTGGATATGCATAAGTCAAGTATGCGTCCAATATTATTTTTAATATCATTAAATTGTCGTGAGTCAGATAAAGCCATAAATTCAGTTAAAATGTCACCGGTTTTGCTCGTGCATATTCCTAGCATGCCACAACTATTGGAATCACTGTATATCCATTGCACATTAGGTAAATTATAGTCACCTAGTATGTAGAATGATTCAATGTTGTTTTGTACTACTATATTACGCAGTGTTTCAAAGTGCATAGCATAAAAGTCTTCAGTAGTATTTGGTGGTACGTAGGCTGCGCTAATTATATGTTGCTTTGCACGAGATCTGGACGGCAAGGCGACAATTACATGTTCGATAGCTCTAGCCGTAATTGCCTGGTTAGGTATGGCCACGGTAACCGGTTTGAGCTCGCGCCTTACGGCGATAACCACCCCACCTCCGTCTAGCTTGTTAGTCGCTAAGCGATCGCGGTCACATCTGAATGTTATGTATCTGTTATCAATGAACTCTGCGTCATTAATATCGGAAGTAAGCCAGGTTTCTGTTAAAACAATGATATCATATGAATGTGACAGTATGTTCATGTATAAAGTGTGAAGCTTAGTACGGAACCCCCGACAGTTTTGAAAGTATATTGAAAAATTGTTATTAGCCATTATATTGAGACACAAATTTCATATGCTAGGTTTGAGTGCAAGTAAATGCCAGTATTTAGGTATTTAAATGAAAATAATATATAAGTATTTGAAATAAAGCGATTATATATATACATACAGTCAACACTGTGAATCATAGTTAAGAAAAATTGTGATTGCTCAATTACTGTAATATTATTATGATCTATTTTAGACAACAAGGCAATTATGGGTACCACAACGGCGCCTATTTCTGCCGTGAAGCAGTAATGTGAAAACATTACTGTGTTTCGGTCTGAATGGCGCCGGTAAATGTGACTTAACATCTTATGTCCCAAGGTGATTAGCGCAATTTTAGTGCCGCTCAGAATTTTTGGGATTTTTAAGAACCCTGAGCGGCACGGCATTGTAATGCAATGGGCAGGGCGAATCATTTGCGATCAGCTGAACGTCCGGCTCGTCTCGTCCCTTATTTTCATTCGAAAAGAAATTATAATATCACTAGTGAAGTTGTAATATCAAGGCTCTGACAATATACCTGCGACATATATTCCGCGGCGTAACCAAGATATTCATTTTAATAGCAGATCTTGATGGCGTTTAAATAATCTTAACGAATTTTAGCTGTCCGTTGCTAATACAACCTTTGGCTGAGATCTATAAAGTGACATAGACTTTACTTTCGTGTAACTTAGGTGAGTGTGATAAAAGGCGAACTTAACTTTAGCTGTCTAGGGGTGTCTTAGCTTAAATTCAGTATAATTTCAACTGTCAAATGATTATAAAAACTAATTCAAACATAAAATAAATGTAAGCTTACATTTACGTGAGTAAAATTTGAGCAAACTCTAAGATCTATAGAGATCTCAGCATTAGACCGTGTAGATTACCCGATACGGGGAAAAAACAATCGTGGGTAACAGTACTTTACATAACTTGCAGATGCATACATGTTTACGAACATTTTCCATTGGAGGTGTTTTATTACCAACTTCCCTTTCACGAACATAACGAGCGGATAGAAATATGACCGAAATAAGAGAATAATTTATCTGACCAGTGGCGTAGCATTCCATTGCGGGGCCTCGAATAAAAAATTGCTTGGGAGTAAATTTTTCTCACAAAAGAAAAAAAATGTTTGCATAAAATTAAAAGACATATTTATTCATCATAATTAACTATCTGTCACTTTCCAATATTTTACAAACAATTCATTCATCATTAAATATACACTCTTCTTGCTTTTTTTTTGGCAAGTAGCAAAACTTTTTATTAATTTTGGCTTACGCAAGTCGGGTGCCCCCGTAGCCCGAGGGCCCCGTATAATTTATATGGCAGATTCGGCGGTAGTTACGACCCTGAATCTAAACTACAAGGACTGACAAAATAGTAATGTCAACGTCACGGAAATTGTAAATGTCAGAGGCAAAATAACTGTGAACTGAACCTATGACCATTCGTTACAAATAAAGATACAGTCTATTGTGACTTCCAAACAAGCTTGTGTAGTTTGTCCATTGTGACCAGGTGCAGAACCTCGCTGGAAAGCCCAAGGTACGTTTTTAGGGTTCCGTACCGCAAAAGAAAAAAATTGATCCGTCCGTCTATCCCTCGTTGAGGTATTGAGGGACTAGATCTGAGTATATCGTTTTAATTTCAACTCGATACCTCCACGCGTTCCCGAGATAAAGGGTCTTGACAGACAGGCACTCAGACAGATGGACGGACAACGCACAAAATTATTATGGAACCAAGGACCAATTTGTGCGAGGCGCCTAATGGACCGTACGATGGTCCGGTCGTATAAAATCTGACCATATTGTGTTTAGGCTATAACCCTAATTCCTACTTATACCTTTATGGCGAAACCAAGTTGACATAAATCTGTAAAGAAAACTCAGTCTCAGCACAAAATAAATTGTAAATTGTATATCGAACTCTATCACATATCGCATAAGCGCAATATTTCAATGCCACTTGGACTTTGGCGTGCGTTCAAAAACGGCCCTTATTATATAGCGAATAAACTGGAGTTTACTTTTTATTTCGCTCGGCCCTGGGTCAATCTGCCTTGACCAATCAAACTGATGCAGTATGTTGCAGTGCTCGCTTAGTGTAGAGGCGGCTTTTTACATATAATTATCGGTATATAAATAAAGTAAATAAAGTAATATGTGTAATAATTTGTAATTGAGTAGTTACACACAGACACACACACAACCACAACAGAAACACAAAATTATAAGTATTATAGCGTAATTAGAGAGATAAATAGTGTGAACCTGATTGGCAGTAGCCCTCCGCGATATAGTTTTGTGATTAGTTTACTTTTCACATGATGTTTTAGATAAGAGTATGACAGTTTAGCGGTTTGTGGAGTTCGTCCGGCGTAGTACTTGCAACCACATTTCTGCCACGAAACTACAGTATGGGCCTTCGATACTTATTAACAAAAATAATTAATCGAGAACGAGTTTTTGGGGCTCATGTATTTTGGGTAATAATCTCGTTACATTAGTTAAAATGCTCCACGATATAGTTCATATTTTTACTTCGAATCAATCAATTCAATGAAACCTCTAGAGTTTTGCTTATATTTTTAAAGTGAAAACTTAAAGCTCGCTGACAGAGACTGAGCTGTCACGCTTGGCTCTTTCTCCAACACGCATAACGGCATAGTCGGCTCGAGTCAACTAATCGAATAAGCATGCTATAACTTGGTTCGTGGCTTTGCATACGGTAGTGTCGTGTACCGGGTCGTCTCCTTCCCTCAAATATGTGCGACGGGAACAATGGCTGGTAAGAAATTGTCAAAACTAAATAGGCAGTTATTGGTTTCTTATAAATCGAGGGCATGACTCCTTTTACGGCTTTTCTCTAAGTCTCGTAGTTTCCGACTTGCCCATAACCACCCTTCTCAAAAAACCATCCTATATATTGTGAACGTTATTACTTTATTATAAAAAAATATTTGTATTGCGTGTTATAAAACTCTCCTTAATGAAGATGTCTTGTCGTGTGATCTCAAATACAAATCGTCATTTTAGTTAACTGTGGTTTCGCAAAAAAGTTCTAAGCCCAAACTTGTGCAAGTATCCATATTATATTGATTGCCACATAATCGAAATCATTGCAGGCCGTTGCGTTGGCATGACATCTCATGCCGCGGCCACCCGTACTCAATAAATATGTATTTCACAGTCTTAAATTTTTTATAATTATTTGTTCAGTAATATAATGTAACCTTAAAATATCAATCATTTTATCTCTACAAACAAGGCATCAAGTCTGAACATGTCCAAGACATTACAGTCGGTGATAATTATATTTGTAAATATAATAATGAAGATAAGAAATATTCTTCAAACAAATTTGTAGAAAAACTAGATACGTCCGCTACTGCGTCAGCGTATTATTATAAGATAGAATGAAATATCGTTATGTTTGTCTGTGAGTATGACAATTTGCACCAATTGCTTTGGCTTTTGTTAATAGCCACGTTGTAGAGTGAATCCACAATAACGAGATTCACAATTTTAAATAGCCCACCACCTCTTTTACTTTGAGCTACGACATGCCAAATCTATTAATTGTTACTATTTCTGTACTTTGAGTTTATTGCGTTTTGTTGGTTTCACAGTTTTATATAACAGAACAATAACCCTAAGCGTACAAAGGCTTGTAAGGCGTTTCCTAATTAATGAAAGGCTTCATTAATTAGGAAACGCTCATTAGAGGACTTGGCTTCATTCCAATAGGTTGAGGTTAAGATATTTATTTTCATAAGAATCATTACAATTTACGTGAGAATTTAAAATCTAAGTTATATTTATATTATATAAGTTCATTCAATTTATTATACCATCTATTATTGCAAAAACACATTAAAAACGACGAAACTTGTTTTTTTTTAATTACTTTAAAAAGTCCACTCCCTATTATATGAACACAACTCATGGAGAGCAAGCGGTTACAGCTAACACTGAACAGCTCACAAGTTCCGTGCACCACGCGAGTGCAACACGTTCCAATTTTAAATTTCTTTTATTTTTATATTTATTTTCAATAAGTGTTTTTTCCGCCAAGGCTCTAATGAATGAGTTTTTAACTACGACGCGCTGTTGTTTATGGCCTGTTTTATCTGTGCTTTTTAATTTGTAACGCCGCAACACGACCTAGTGGATTATGCTATTTTTTTCTATTTGTTTTCAAGTCTAATTGTTTTCGGTAAGGTATTACAGTGTGTTTGAAATATTAAATAAATAGGTATGTACTCAGTTTTCTTTAAATGGCCAGCTTTTGCGCTAGTTTTGTGGCGTTGCAGTATTATTGATTCTTCCCGGATTTGACGCGGGAAATAGATGTTCTATTTTTGAGAGTTTGGCTTAATTTTTTTACTTTATGGTTGTAGCCTCTGTTCACAATTCGTCGTCTTTGAATTTAGTTGCCCCCGTTGGAGTAATTTTGTCACCCCGCGATCACCTACAATTAAATCGAGTTTATGGTAACGTTAAGATTTATAAATTGAATAAATTATTAAAAATATTCATTCACACACCAGTGGGAGGCTCCTTTGCGCGTGATGCCGCCTATATTATGGGTACCACAACGGCGCCTATTTCTGCCGTGAAGCAGTAATGTGTAAGCATTATTGTGTTTCGGTCTGAAGGGCGCCGTAGCTAGTAAACTTAGTGGGCAAATAAGACTTAACATCTTATGTCTCAAGGTGACGAGCGCAATTATTGTAGTGCCACGCAGAATGTTTTATATTTTTTAAGAATCCATAATCATCAGCTGAACGTCGTGCTCGTCTCGTCCCTTATTGTTATAAAAAAATCAATTGGTCAATCAAATTATCTCATTAATTACTACACCAACCCGGTATATATTGGAATAATGTTATAAACTTCTGGGTCAGACGTAGAATCGTTTCGAAGCTTCCAGCAACCCGTTGGATCAAAAAGTCGTATAAATCACTCAACCATTTTTAACATTTAGAATGTAGTTTCCAATGAGAGCTGAATCTCAATTCTCAACCAGTTCCATTTGTATTTGAAGGTTGTATTATCAAATCAGAAAAAACTGGTAGATAACATTGAAAGATATACAAACGTATATTATCACGCCCTAAGTGGAAGGAGATAATTCCCTGGATGCTTCAATACTTAGATCATTTTATCCGCCTAGATAGACTGTGACATCTGTGAATACGTCAAAAAAAAATTAAAGTTGACTGTTAACTTTATTTTGAGCAACACACGCGCACAAACACAAAATTACATACAAATCGCGAGTGTGAGTCGTAGCTTGTCAAGCACACTAAAGTAATACACCTGGCCTGTTTTCATCGGTTGACTAGCAGTGAGAGGTTTTATCTCATTGTTTCCCAACGTTACTTAACATTTCTAAAAATTTTATGCCTTTTAATTTTCAACCTTTAAAAATTGTTTTGTTTCCTTTCATTAATATAAATGAAAATTTTCTGAATTGGCTCATACTAATCCCCAATAGTTCTTGAAATGTCTCATAGCGGGTTTTCTTCAATTAGCCGCTTAACAGTAGCCACATTTTTTTCGTTGACGGCAGTTGAAGGGCGCCCTTCACGAAATTCGTTATGTAAAGAAACCCGACCTCTCTCAAATTCAGCAAACCATCGCCTCACGGTGCTCATGCAAGGTGCTTCTCTCCTAAAAGAATTTTGAAGACGAGCGGCACAGTCTTGCGGAGAGTTTTAACTTTTAAAACTACTTTTTTAACTAATAACAATAACATTCGAAATTCAAGTAGTTCCAATTGCCCCATGTATTCATTTAGTGCGATCCTAGCGCTTGATGCTTCCTTCATAGAGATTTTATATTCCGTTCCAATTTACTTAGCTTTAATCTCAAGTCTCCGCGCTGTGTTATATCGATTTATTTTTTTTTATCAGGAAATCGTTTACAGCACTACATCCAAATTCCGCTAAATATGAAGATGGTAGTAAAAGTTTTCTTGCACATTCTTGGAATTTGCCTTTTTGCCGATATCTAGCATTGCATTTAAATAACCCAAAGCGATGGGTTAAAGTCGTGTCGAGTCCAGTTTTAAATTGCCCCCTTATCAATCAAATTGCTCCCCTCGTTGGGAAACACTGCTCCATATAGACGTATAAATTAGCAAAGCTTGAATCGAATGATAACGTTAACACCACACAAAATATATAAACTTGTTCTGCCTACTACTCGGTTGAGTCTAGTAAGTCTTTTGTTTAGCGATATGTATGCTTTTAGAATATAATCCCAGAAAATGTATTTAAGACAAATTCAAAAGTACTGTTAAAAGACGTTTATGTGGTAAAGGTTACTATAACGTAAATTACTTTTTTAATCTACCAGGGAGTCTCTTTTGCATAGGATGCCGGCTAGATTATGGGTACTACAACGGCGTCTATTTCTGCCGTGAAGCAGTAATGTGTAACCATTACTGTGTTTCGGTCTGAAGGGCGCCGTAGCTAGAGAAACTACTAGGCAAATGAGACTTAACATCTTATGTCTCGAGGAGACGAGCGCAATTGTAGTGCCACTCAGAATTTTTGGGTTTTTCAAGAATCATGAGCGGCACTGCATTGTAATGGACAGGGCGTATCTATTACCATCAGCTGAACGTCCTGCTCGTCTCGTCCCTTATTTTCATAAAAAAAAACCTCCGATTTCCTAATGATCTCATGATCATGATCGGTGACCTTGGAGACTGCGACGAATCCGACGCGTTCCATCGTTTAATGATACCACTGATTGGGAATGCAGTGTTTAATGATACCACTGATTGGGAATGCAGTGACCGCCCTCAAGCTATTAAATTAACAAATTTCATTGCAATAACATTCTACTTAAGAAAATTGCGGTGATTTCTTGCGCCCATTCTTTTCAGGTCTAAGGCATACATTTTCGAATAGGTGCTAGATTTTGACGTTTTATAAGTAATTTAAAATTCTATTTGGAATAAAAAAGTTTGAATTTGAATCACCGCTTAGTTAAAGTAGTAACCCTTGTTGTGTTATTTCTTGACATCTCAATGAATAGATTGTTTTTAAAAATGTATTGAAATAATATATTTTTGTCTCGCATTTTTAAATTTAGACCGATAATTATTGATTTGATATTGATAAAGAACCAGTGTTATTTTTTTTATAAATCAGAAGAAAAAGTGATATTTAAATTGATACATTTATTTTAATAAATATTTGATGTTGCATTTTAGACATGATTAGGTACTCAAAAATGGTTCGCTTTTGCGTTGTACATATGGGGGTTAAAATTATAGCAAACAGTCAACCCTATTACCTCCTAACGGGAATACGTTGAACTACCAATAACCCTGTATAAACGTCATCTACTAATCAAATCAAACCTAACGTTAGCAGTTAATCACCTTAACGTTAGGTTCAGTTGACAAAGCTGTTAACAAACAACGAGCAAACTGTTTGAGCTTTTGAAATTTAATTATGTTAACCCGAGTTAACCTTCACTTGCTGCGTGAGCCAATATGTTGATATAAGTTAAGTATAACTGGATTGCCAGCGCGCAGCCGATCCAGCTTGAACAGCATACAGCAGTGATACAATCTTCCTAGCCACATTTGGTAAAAACCTGTTAGCACCTTTAAGACACAATCACAATACAGTAACAGAACGCTACTTCAACTGCATACTAGCCCGAATCGACGCACACACACATACACACGATTTACACAGCCCCTAAGGACTCTTGGGAAGATAAAACTATTGAGAGCGCCGCCGTCCGCCGCCAAGACTAGTCAATCCGTAATTTTACTTTTTGTATGTACCAACCCTAGCGCTCCTCCCAGATGTAGGTATAAATTTGGAGGAGACCGCTGAGTTACGCTACTATACTATTACTTGTATTGTGCTTTCGTTCTACGAAAGAGCTCGGAAAGAATTAGTAAATAATTCATTATGAATATATTCGCTAGTATTTAATTAATAATATCGGCATGAAAACCGTTACCCTAACGAATGGTGAATAAAACCATTTACTGATAACGCTTATCAGTCATACATTATTAGAGATAACATTGCATTCATTGCACCTGTATAATAATAGCTAAGTCGTTTATACTGAACAACCACAACCTGCTCGGTTTTCAGTTGAATAGGGAAGATATATACTTCCAAATTAGATAATTTATACGTCTAGATAGTCTCTTGCACCGCCAAAAACAGGCCAGGCTTAACACATTAATGTGCGTGACAAGCTACGTATTACACTTGCGATTTTTATGACACTTTGTGTCAGTGTGCGTGCATTGCTCAGAATAGAGGTAATTTCTAAACTCAATTTTTTTTTCGATGTTTTCACAGCTGTCATAGTCTATCTAAACTTCTTTTATGAAATGTTCTTTGAATAAACCTTCCTCGAGAACCGAGTATCCAATGTTAAAAAGAGCATGCAAATCGGTGAAATAAGTTTTAGAGTTTATCGCGAACAGATAGACAGTTTTATAAATATATAGTGATTATAAACATCATAATTATTATCAACGTCGAGCGTAACAGAAAAATGCGAATTCAAAAATTCAATTAGAATTTAGAATAGACAATACATATATATTATCGTCGATAAAGTAGACTTTTATAATTAATATTAGAAATCTTTTAATAACACATGGGGGGACGGCGCGTACGCAGTCCCCACTACCAAAAATTACGCGTCCGAGTTATCCGCATTAGGGATAATCGCAGAGGTCAACCCAACCGCAGTGCAATGGAAGAGTCTCGCTCTGGGGGAACCGCCTTCTTGATCACGGTGTCCCCTACGCCAGGTAAGTATGCTTTTGTTAAGTTCGACTGAAAAGGTCCATAATACTGAGTAAACTTTGATAGCGCGTTGTGCGAACTGCTGCAATATGGACAGCGCCATCTAGTATCAATTGAGAAACTAAAGCACAGTACTTTACTTCTGAAATAGCGCCATCTGCAGTTTGTCATTATTTTCAAAATCCAATAAATTTATCCTTAGATAATAATTTATACATCTACGGCCTTACGAATAAAGTTGGCATAAAGTTATAACTAAGCATAAGCCAAGAATATGCAAAATGATTACAAATAGACATTTTGCATACGATTGGTTTATTCGGACGTATAACGTTTTCCGCGTTTATTTGCAAGGCTGCTTGTCATTCGGAAAACTATTTTTGTATTGACATTGTTGTCAACGACATAGAAAATATTTGCATATTATTTGTTTATCCTCAGATATAACTTTATACCAAGTTAATTTGTGAGGCGGTTAGACTCCAAATCTATTGCTATTAGACAGCTGATAAAAACAGGCCAGGCATAATATTTTAGTGTGCGTGACAAGTTACGTCTTACATTCGCGATTTGTACGACATTTTGTGTTAGTGTGCGTGCATTTCTTAAATTGAGGTTAGGTCTAAACTCAATTTTTTTCGACGTTTTGACAGCTCTCTTAGTCTATCTAGAAGTATAATTAATAATCTAAGAATTAAACAATTAGTCATCCTAAAATTACGGCATTATTAACGTGTGATTATCATTATATTTTATTTTCATATTATTAAGTAATTCTACTAGTGTTTCGCAAATTACTTTTATTATTTTGATAATACAATAAGACATATTTTATTTGGTTTTCTGGGATGACGTTATGCATACTGTCGTAGCAGATTTTACTAACTTTTTATTTAGAATTAAAATATTTATTTAGTTACAAACAGTTTTTGTGGGATGGTATTCTGCTACAGTTTTTTGTTTTTCAGAAATATTCACTTTTTCGACTCTTTTCTGCTCTTCCTATATAAAAAAATGTGAACGTGCTATTAGTGAATTTCTTATTTCACGTTATTTTATTAAGATTGGAATTGTTGATAAAACTGTGCAATTAGACTCTGGAAGATGGTTGGATACCTAACAAGACATCTAAAATGTGTTCACTTCTTTTTAAATACTGATATTTTACAATAATAATTCCAATACCAGGTTTCCCTTATATTATTTTTCATTATATTACTAAACAAAAATGAGATCTCATTTTGAAATTACACAGGTCGCTTCGTTACATAAAAAAATATTGTATCTAAATATCTACATAATAGGTACTACAAAAATATCTATACTATATGTATGGGATATAAAATAAATAAACATAAGTATTAGTATATATGTTAGTATAGATATATCATTGAAAGTAGCTATGGGTTCTGATTTGAATTGAGATTTATTTATGGTGTTATTGAATTCTTATAAATAGAGGGCATGAGCTTTTTCTGAGTCTCGTAGTTTCCGATTTGGTCATCACCGCCCTTCTCGAAAAACCATTCTGTATAAATAATTTAAAAATTCTCCATTCAATAAAATTTTATGAATTTAAATTTGATAGTGACGCTTAGTAATTGGTCAGCAGGCCATAAATATTGTTACTACTTAATATTTTTTTAAGTTAAATTAGTAACGCGTTTATAAATTAATTAAAAATCTATATATATATAAATGAATTGCTGTTCGTTAGTTTCGCTAAAACTCGAGAACGGCTGCATCGATTTGGCTAATTTTGGTCTTGAATTATTTGTGGAAGTCCAGAGAAGGTTTAAAAGGTGAAAAAAAAATGCTGCTAAATTAAATAAAAACAACAAATTTGTTTTTCCTTTGATGTGTCCATACATAATTTCTATGAGAGAATTTATTGACGCACGGTTTGACAGTTCTTCTGTGAAACAATTTCATTACGACAGCAGGGTGCATATTTTACGAAGTAATTTTTGATGTCATGATATATTATTGACGTATTCATATAAAAACATTATTTTATTTATTATAATATACAGAACAACGTCTGTCGGGTCAGCTAGTAATGTATAAATTTCCGGGCAACCTTATGAAATACAAGTTGACCGACCCTGCGAAGCTGACCCGTTCATTTGTCATAATAATTAAGTGCCCGTTCATTGTATGAATTGCCATATGTAATGAAATTTCATTGGCAATTCCTTTAGAAGTCTAGCCCAATGTATAAAAATAAAAAGCACAGATAAAAAAGCACAAAATGCCAACAACCGGAATATTAAAGTCAGCTACTATCCCAGAAGAGAATATTCAGAATGTTCAGTCGTTGCAGAAAAGACATTCAATAATATCGGGAAGGAGTGATATTTGTAAGTATTCTATGAAAGACTGTTTTTGTGTCGGGAATATCTTTTATGTTCTAGGTGTTTCTAGAAACATATTAGTCGTTCTTTATGAAATGAACTTTATGGAGTTGATAGTATTTGCTTATGGAAGAGGACAGACAAACATTCATGTGGGTCCAGAGACCAGAGAGACCGCATATAATTTTTATACGTCGTAGCAATCAATAATATACTCCTCATTATGTACCAATACCACTATCGAGCGAATGGGTCACGTGTAGTACTTTACCTTCATACTACCGAATCGACGTACGCACACATACACACGATTAACACGGCCGCTAGGCAATCTTGGGAAGACAAGTATTGAGTGGCACACCGTACGTAGCTGAGACTGGTCGCTGTCCGAGTTAAGATTCATAACGCCGTCTGTGTCGTGAATCTTTTTGTTTGAACCAAAACTATCGCTCCGCCCATACGTAGGTATAAATTTCAAGGAGACCGCTGAGTTACGCTACTGTTCTATTACTTGTATTGTGCTGTCACTGTTAGTTGTTGCAACTGGGGCAGAAGTTCAAACTGATTTTCGTGCCAATAATTTTAAACGTTAAACGTGTATGTAAGTAACTATTACTTAAACCCTTATTTGTGACAATGATCCGTTGCCAAGTTGTAATAAATCTAATTAAAAACACTCAGACCTCGTATGGATCACTCTCACATTGGCTTATTATTTGTTACTCTATGACAACGCGCAGCGTGGAAGTATGCAAGCGCTGCTCCCGGTATGCTAACTTCCGCTGCTCAATATCCTGCAGGACATCGGTTGCGTCATTTCAGTTGCATGTCTAGTTTACATCGCTATATAAAATAAAAAAAACTACACTTTAAGCTTGCCAGCTTGAACAATGACGTCAAACCATTACGCTGAGAGGATTGTTTGAAAAATGACATTTGTCGCCATTTTTTTACTTCTAATCCGCTGTGCCCAATCGCGTCCCTACTCAAATATTTGATTTTGCACTTGGTAAATTAATTTGTTTATACAAATTTTTATTTAAAAATCGTTTTTTTGATTTTTACTGACAACATAATACTTATGCAGTTGTATATATCATATATATGGTGATGATAACAGCTCTATAGCTGTTAAATTTTTAAAGATTAAGTATTTCAGTGTACCTAAATTGTTGCTTACGTCTCACGAATTCCACTCTCGGTGTTTATAGACAGCCTTATGGTAGGGTTGGAAGAGCAGCTAGTATGAATGGTATGAATGGTAAATGATAAGTGCCCATAGCACCAACACCAGAGAATCCAACGAGAGTTTTAGGCATTTTAGTTTGCTGTTAACTGAAAACAGAAATCGAAATTTGGTATAATAGGCTTGGTGTACTCAGTACTTCACTATAAGCCACCGCCTGCAACTATATATTCAATGAAAAAAAAAATGGGCTTCAATTGAAGTACTGTTCTCACCTCTGGGCGGGCGCTCCCCAGTACCAGCTTCTTCCATTTGACCGCATTTGGCTTTATTCTTTGGCGTTGCGTAGAGATTTGTGTACTCTCTGCACCTTCTACCGCATTTATCACGGGCTGTTTTGAGGAGCTGTTCGGGTTGATAACATAACAAATTCCACCACCGGACATTACATATCATATTGCTTAATTCCGGCCGCATCACGTTGACGTCTGGCAATCCACAACTGCACATTTTGAAAGAAATTTCTTTCTCGCACAGTCATTTAGTACAATCAAATACCGGCTGCTGTTTTCCCAACCGATATGACTTAGCGATCTTCAAGAAAATAGCATACTGACACCTGTTGTTGCGGGTGTCCATGGGTGGTTGCCTCACCACTCCCCATCCCATGAGCCTCTTGCCCGGTTGCCCCCGATTAAAAAAATAAGTCTATTGAAATCTCTGGCAATTTTCAGGGTCTTCATCAGATGAAGATGAAGGAGTGCAGCCGCATGAAAAGGCGATCGCAGCCGGCGACCCGAACCCCGCGTACTGCGTCAGAAACGTAGAGCAACACGCATTCGGCCGCAGGGAGATTGAGATCGCCGAACAAGAGATGCCCGGCATCATGGCGCTGAGGGCACGAGCTAAGGACGACAAGCCCCTCAAGGATGCCAAGGTTTGTCTTTTAGAAGCTTCTGGCAAATTATCTATATGACGGGTCAAGGCAGGTCAGGAGCCTCGTGGTGGTCCATTGTTGTGAGCGTTTAACACGACAGTAAGTAAAACACAGTTTTATAAACACATGGTATAATCAGCAACAAACGTTACGATCGTAAAATTAGGAACACTGCAGAAAGCCTTATGATAATATATTATTTCCATAGTTCTTCCCTGACTTAATGCTCGACGGTCACCGGTATCGCCCGCACGCCGATTACACCCGAGTTCTTGACTGCGACATATACATAATACTCACTACTGCCTGTAATGTTTTTCATGGCAAGATCGATGTTTCCGACTTTGTGTTAGTGTGCATGCATTGTTTAAAATAGAGGCCAACTGCCAACCTCTATTTTTTTACAGCTATCTACACAGTCACAGTCTAGACGTATAAATGATCTTAGATCACTCTATTTCCTGTTGAGCGCAAAATCGGAATCTAAATACCATGACATAATGCGCGGACACGCGTTGATATTATGCTCAGCTGAAATGTTGTGAGGATATTTGATTGATTTTCAGATCGTCGGGTGTACTCACATCAACGCCCAGACGGCCGTGCTAATAGAAACATTAGCAGCACTGGGTGCAACGGTTCGCTGGGCGGCCTGCAATATATACAGCACACAGAACGAGGTTGCGGCGGCTTTGGCACATGCTGGTAAAAATACGTACATATCTATAATAATAAATAGGAGTGTTTTTTGTTCGGTTATACTGCGATAACTACTGAACCTAACGGAATAATACTTATACCATAAGAGGCAGCGTGTTATGGAGTAGGTTTAAGTTTATGATATGTTGGTGATTAAAAAGGCATTTATTATCTTAAAATTCATTCCTTTAGAATTCTTTTTGATGTCATTTCTAATATACTAGATACTACTACCGCTTCGGAAACAAATGGCGCTCTGAGAGAGAAGAAGCGGCACAAGTTAAATTTACTTATAGATAATGCCTGAACAGTGACTGGGACTTTATTATAGAAGTGTATACATTTACACGTAAAGCTATTATGTATCTTATGAAGCCTACTAGAATAAGTTACAAGCAATACCTTATTTCTAGTGTTATAATAATGAAAATCATTATGAAGAGCAAAAAGGTGACGATTTTTGTGAATGTATATTAAATTTTCATAAATGTACTGACAATGAACAGTCATAATATTTGCTACTTATCGGAAATCTGTATTTTTTTGGCATGCTAGCTAGCACGTTGCTACTAGATTACTTACAGGATGTTTCAAAATGATATTATTAAAAATAGATTTATTTACGTGAACTGTGTATTTTTTTTTTCATGATGACGGTTAAGCTCTAGAATAGAATAGAATAGAAACACTTCATTAGTAATGAAAAACACACTTTTTCAATTTACAGTATATATCTTAAATTAATAAATTAAATTAAATAAGTAACAAAAATTAACTTATATATAAAATTCTTGTGTCACAATGTTAGTTACCGTACTCCTCCGAAACGGCTTTACTGATTTTTACCACATTTTATATGCATATTCAGTAGGTCCGAGAATCGGCTACTATCGGGTTGGTTCACCATTAACATATTTTTTTAATTTTTGGACAAATCTTTTTAATTTTATTTTATTATGATTGAGCATTGAAAAATACATACAACTTCTTTCTTTTTCGCCCTAATACGATCTACAACTATTTTGTATCGCGATTTTTATATTATTCTGTTCAATCCACAATACAGCAATAGGGTTGCAAGATGGTAATCGAATACAATAATTGAAGTACGATATATTTGGTTAAGGTCTAAAAATCAGTTAAATTTATTTTATATACCCCAATTTTTTTTATTCATTACCTTATATGGCAATACAACGTTTGCTGGGTCAGCTAGTGAAGATATAAAAAAAAAATTAAATGAACTGTGTGGCGCGTGATAAAAGGAGCTGAGTCAGTACATTGCTGGTCAGTGTAGAAGACACCAACACAACACTAGTTTTCAGCAGCCCCTCGTGACATTTGGTGTTGACAGTTTTCATGTCTTCCCATCGTAATTATTTTTTTTGTTGTCAAAGGGATTGAATGAATATCAATACCCGTGTGTTCATTTAATATCGCCATTGTAGCGCCACGCTGTAGGTCTATCTTGATGTTGTAGGTTTCGCGATATTCGCGTGGCGTGGTGAAAGTGAGGAGGCGTTCTGGTGGTGTATTGACCAGTGCTGTACTCCGGGCCACACGTGGCAACCCAATATGATCCTGGATGACGGCGGCGACGCCACACATCTCATGCTCAAGAAACACGCCAGTGCCTTCAAACAGATTAAGGGTAACATTCAATTATTTATTTACGCCTTTAAGACGAAGAGTAAGCAGAAAACACGCAAACATGGTGTTTTTAGACAAGTTTTGTGGTGAAACTATAGCATTTCGAGCTATGAACACTAAATCCTGTTACACATATCCTTAAGTCTTATTTGTAAGTTGCTAATGCTTGCTGTTGGTTATAATTAACACTGCCGAGCCTTTTTGAACTACTTTTCTTTGAAGTTAAACAAATTTTTTGGCATGGCGTGACGCATTTTTTGGTACTTCTCACAGAAAAGTTATTCTTATAGCTTGTACTTTTTTGTGTAGGTTCATTTATTCAGATTAGTAGTGAATAACGAGGATTGTAAGCATATAAACTGTTTTCCACGCAAGAATTTTGAAAATATTGGCTTTGTTACATAGATAGCGGGCCGGCAGCCGTGAACTCATATCGCTCAAGGTCGCTAGCATTTAGTGTCGCCTTAAGATGCTGGTGATGCTGCCGTAGCGCAGTAGCGCCTCAAAACCCTTGACCTTCAAGGGCGAGATCGCTTGTGTATGATATAAAATGTAACTATGCTATATTGGGACAAATAATTACGAAAATTTTTGAAGTAAACATATTTCAACATATGCCAAAATAAATAAACAATTAAATGCAGGCAATTTTTCGATTTTAATGGACGCTATTTCAAGCCGAATTTATATCAACAGATACTATTTATCATGCTATTATAATGTGATGTTTTATAATAAAATTGTGTTATAACAATAGCAACTTACCGAATATCAATACAATATTTGTGCTGCAGAAAAGGGCTATTCGCGCTATTTATAACCTGGATCCTAAGGAATCATTGAGAGCAAAATTCAAAGAAATTAACATCTTGACATCCCCCACTTCTGGGATTAATTAAATTAAATTTGTAACCAAAATTTAGAAATAATGTCGGAACCCGCGACAAAATTGATTTTGATTTGAAAGAACGACGTCTTAAGTCAATTTTCTAATATGAAATTATTGGCTTTGAGCAGGTTATCAACTGTAAAGTAGACCCTTTAGATGAAGCCATACCAGAGAGTTGAACAAGACATGCCAACATTTACGACCCACACGTCACTCATTCGAGTCCCGAATCGTTCATAAATTTTGGTTACAAATCTAATTTGAGAAATTTTGTATTTCAGGTATTGTAGAGGAGAGCGTGACGGGTGTTCACAGACTGTACCAGCTCAGCAAAGCAGGCAAGCTATGTGTGCCAGCCATGAATGTCAATGACTCCGTCACCAAGACCAAGTTCGATAACCTGTACTCGTGTAGGTGAGTACAACCCGTGCGACTAAACTGTGCACATCCATCTAGCTCAGGGGGGAGCAACTTCCCTACATTGGCACATGAAAAAAAAAATGTATCGAAAGTTTAACTGTTTAACCTGATTCCTGCCGCCGAATTCCACCTTCGCACGACACGCCACAAGTTAGGATATCATCCCCACTATCTGGATGTGTGGCGGTCCTTCACAGTGCGTTTTTCAAGGAGCTTTCTCCCTCGTACTACAAAGCTGTGGAATGAGCTTCCTTGTGCGGTGTTTCCGGGACGATACGACATGAGTACCTTCAAAAAAAGCGCGTACACCTTCCTTAAAGGCCGGCAACGCTCTTGTGATTCCTCTGGTGTTGCAAGAGAATGTGGGCGGCGGTGATCACTTAACACCAGGTGACCCGTACGCTCGTTTGTCCTCCTATTCCATAAAAAAAAAGTGCAGCCATCTATTCTATTAGGTACGCTGCAACTTCATCACGATGGCGATCGTTTTACATACATGATATATGGATAGATAGCGCTAGTGATAGCAAAAAACTCACTTAACTTACTTATTAAAATAACACTTGACTATCGTGTTGTAATCATAGAATGCCTCATCTTATGTAAAGGTAATCCCTGAACTTATTAAACGAATAAGAACAAACATCAGTATGCAATATTGCTATCAATACGGTCTACAGCAATAGTATAAACTAAAAACATAATTAGCGCCATCTAGCGACGGTACGCTACGAGCGTAAAAATAACGCAGCGCCATCTCTTAGCCTGGGTTCACTGATTTTACAAAATAAAAACATTAGTGGCATATCTATCTCAAGTATACAGGCCGTCCCAAAGTTATGGGACATGAAGGGAAAGTACCTTAAATATCGTAGATAGGGTATTTTACTGAAAGAAGACTTTATGTTATTTTTAAAAGCTAGTAATTTTGCATTCAAAGATTTTCTAAAAATTACTTGCCCCGTCTGGGAATCGAACCGACTTGAATGAAAAAGAAAAATACCCCTACTTTAATGATGCCAATCGAAAGAATGGTAATAAAATTATAACTCTCCTTAAGTAACATAGTATTTTAAAGGAAAGTAGTCCATTAAGGGGGTATTTTTTGGAAATTAATTAATTAAATGCTCAAAATGTGATTCCTCTTGTCTTACCATACAGAGTACTTATTGAAATACTAAGTTTTATCATTATATTTACACGTCCACTTATAATAAGGAAAACTATGCTATAAAGTATTTTATGAAGTGGGTACTATTTACGACTAATCAATGTTATCTATGGAAGGATAATATCGCTACTTTTTGAAAGTCGTTGTCGGCAATAAATAACTTTCTTGAAAGTTGACTCAAACATTTTACGTTGTTCCTTTCTTTTAAAATACTATGTTACTTAAGCAGAGTTATAAGTTTTTGGCCATTCTTTCGATTAGCATCATAAAAGTAAGGGTATTCTTTTTTTACGTTCAAGTCGGTTCGATTCCCAGTCGAGGCAAGTAATTTTTAGAAAATCTTTGAATGCAGAATTACTAACTTTTAAAAATAACATAAAGTCTTCTTTCAGTAAAATACCCTATCTACGATATTTAAGGTACTTTCCCTTCATGTCCCATAACTTTGGGACACCCTGTATAGTGTATTATGATCTAGCTGTGACGTCGTAATAGGGATGCTCAAACGGTCAATCGTTGCGAGTGCTTTTTGAGGATAAAAAAAACCGATATAGAACTATTCACAGATCTTGTTTTAGGTAACTCAAATCGGTTAGTACGTACCATCTTATGAAAAGTATGCTCAGGACATGCAGTGTCATGCAGATTCAACATCCAGTCACTCTGTAGTTAAGTTTAGAACTTTAGGCGCGCGTTTGTTTTGTAAGAACCAATAAACTCACAATTTTGAATAATTATGAGTTTTTTTATTGACATTTTAGAGCAGACCTACACTTACCTTGACTAAAAAAATGCATATTATTGTGAGCAAAACTTATATGTATGTCATCGTGACACTGTACCTAGACGACAATCCTTCATCATACAAACTTGAAGCCTCTCAAAGTCGATAGAGCGTAGTCTAAAATTTTTGAGGTAGATCGCCAGCAGTTCAAGCTTGAGCACCCCTGCGGCACGGTTTGCAAATAAATTACCGGACATTAAATAATGCCTTTAAAGTTTTCTCTTTCAACTGATACAAAAAAAGGAAAGATTTTTTTGTATTGGATAAAATTTTAAACTACTTACTTAATCGTCTTTGATGATTCTTTCACGTACAGAAAATTACAGTATCAGTGTTAAGCTCAATAATTATATATCCCAAGGTATCAAAAGTTGACGATTTGTCTTTATTGGGAGTGCGCTGCGAAAACTTTTGATGATATATTGTAGATTGTGTTGTGTGATATGTGATATAAATGATTCATTATTATTATTATTATAATTCTCTTTATTATAATTTCATCTTATTTCCTACCTTTATATTATATAACTTTATAATATATTTATTATAAAATAAGATATCGCATATAAATATAAGAAAAAGAGTCCAGCCGGCGTAGCTTCATGACAATTCCGCCGGTGTTTAGGGCGACAGACTGGGGAACTCCCACAGAAAAATAGCTGCTTTCTGTAACTGACCCTTAATGTCTTGTGTGCTAAACAAATAAGAGAGTACTAAATGGTGGTCTCTTTGCCATATGGCAACGGCAGCAAACAGGAGGTTAATCCAGCAAAGCAAAGAGCCTCTTGAGACGATGGTCGAGGCTCTTTGCTATAAGATTGTTTATGGAAACGACTATTGGGACAATTATTGTTAAATCAACATCCCATATGTCAGTAACCTCGTGTGCTAGGTGTAGGTACTTTGACATTTTTTCCATCTCGACTTTCACAAGGTAATCATCACACGGAACGGTGATATCAAAAAAAATGCCCGGCGCTCGGTTAGAGCACTGGCTCCGGAGTATACTCGTAAAACGGGACTTCAAAATGCACAAGATTGTATCGAAGAGCAAGTTGCCGATGGATAATCCTGGCTACTTGGTTGTGTCTATGCAAATACTCTCCATTGGCAAAACGAGAACAACCGGAAATAATATGTCTGATAGACTCACCAGGATGATGGCACGCCCGACATATATCTGCTGTGCCATCCTTCATGATGTATTTCCGGTAGTTATTCGTCTTGATAACTTCATCAGCAATTGCACCGGCAAATCCTTCAGTTTCCCCCAAAAATTCCACCAAATCGTAGCCAGGTCACAGACGAAATCGTGTCTACATCAGGTCCGTAGAGAGCCCGGTAAAACCGTCCATGTAGCTCTTCCCCTCCATACATTCAAGCGATCCTGAGTACTGAGTATCACCGGTTTTCGCCAATTCTCTTTGGATAAAGAGAGCGGAGTAAGTCCACTGTCTACTGCCACAATTTCTCGATGCATTGTCCTTTCTTTATGTAGGTAATATTCCCTGAGATTATAATACATTTTACGATTGTGTAGGTTTCATTATTATTATTATAATGTTTTTACTTGTTTCGATTCCAGAGAGAGTATAATAGACGCGTTAAAACGCAGCACAGACTTAATGTTCGGTGGGAAGCAAGCGGTGGTATGTGGTTACGGAGAGGTCGGGAAGGGATGCTGTCAGGCGCTCAAGGCTCTCGGTAGTGTGGTGAGTGTTTTTTGAAGTTATTCTTTAGGCGCGTTATGAATGATGAGAGTGAAATTTTAACAGAGTGAAGTTGGTTCCTAAAATTTTCTGACGTTTGCGACATTAGTTTTTTTTGGTTTGTTCGTTATAAGGTTAGGCAAAGGGTTCAAGTCCGTACAGCTGTATTCGTTATTTAATAATTAATTGTCAAAGCCATCCTTGCAAGATTTTTACAATATTGTTCTTTTTACAAACGTAGAATAGCACGAGGAATAAATAATTTTAAGGATTTTTGCTAGGTTAGGCCAAAAAAGTACACACACTTTTTTTATATCTGTTGTCAAATGGAATGGAATTTTATTGAATTGGAGACTTCTTTAGGCGCGTTGGGTTAGTTTTTTTTTTTGCATAGACTAACGGCCTTACAAATAACCTTGGTATAAAGCTACGTAAGAATAAACCAATAATATGCAAAATTTTGGCTATATCGTTTACAAACACTGGCAATACAATTATAATTCTGAAGATGTCCGAATGTCAAGCAGCCTTGAAAATACGTCCGAATAAACCAATCATAAGCAAAATGTCTACTTGTAAACATTTTGAATATTTTTGGTTTGTTCTCAGATATAACTTTATAATAAGTTTATTTGTAAGACATATAATGCGTGAACAAATTTGATTTGTCAATGTGTGCCTTAGCTAGTGTTATAATAATAATAATCTTTATTTGCATTTGAATAAGGTCAGTTTTACAATCGGTCTTATTTTATTCAGATTATGTTTCTCTTATTCTACCTACAAGGCATGCAAATGTATGTATAAACTTTAATTTATACAAAATTGGACCTAACCATTAAGTATTATAAACTAAGCAATACAATTATAATTCTAATAAAACAGTAATATTCATGTCAAATTTTATATATCAATTTTCCTTAAATTTAAGTAGCCATTTATTGAATAAAAACAATTTTTTGTTAGCCATGTTGTTAATCTATTCTTAAGATTATTACATGTCATGTCTTTTAAATGGTCGGGTAACTTAATATATATTTTTATCGCCATGTAATGAACATTTTCTTGGCAGAGTGTCAATTCACATTTGGGTACAAGTAATTTGTTTGGGTATCGAGTGTTCCTAGAAGAGTGATCTTTCATTTTGGTGATACATTCCGGGTGTTTATGTACAAATACACACATATCCCGAATATACAGAGAGGGAAGTGTTAATATTTTCTTTTTGATAAAAAGTGGCTTGCAGCTATCCATCCAGTGTGCATTGCATATTGCACGAATACATTTTTTTTGAACTCTGAAAACGCGAATTGCGTCCGAAGAATTTCCCCAAATGATGAGTCCATAGCACAGAACGGATGACACATATCCGTTCTATGCACACCACGCGGCTTGTTCTGATACTGTCTGTGTTATTCTTCTAATGGCAAAAATAAACCTATCCAATTTATTACTAATGTCTTCAATATGTTCTCTCCATTTAAGATTTTTATCAATTATTACGCCAAGAAATTTAATATTATTTAAATTTCTGTTAGTATTAAAATGGATTATTTTAGTTTTTAATATGTTTAAGTTTAAGTTATTATTATTAAGCCATCTGGTAATGTCATTAAGTGAATTAATAATTGTATATTTTAGTGTAATTATATCTTTTTCTTTAATAATTAATGTGGTGTCATCGGCAAATAGCACACATTGATTAATTGTAGAGTCTAGGAGGTCATTGATATATGATAGAAATAGCAAAAGGCCGATAATCCTACCTTGTGGAATGGCGCAACTCTGATTTTCTTTAAATTCCGAAGTGTAAACAATTTTTGTGGATTTATTACGACACTTATCTATTCTTTATATTTCGGTACGTTGTTGCCGACTTCTTAGGTAACTTTTAATCAAGTTATTGGCATTGCCTCTTATACCGTATTTTTCAAGCTTATCCCATAAATTTTGATGTAAAACCAAATCATAGGCCTTCGACATATCTAGAAATATCGTTGTTACTTTTGAAAGTCAGGCGCATCAGCTTAGGTTAAAAGAATGACTAACCGTAGTCCTACAATATCCTCAATTTAATATTGTCTTTTCTAGCATTCTTATTAATAAGATTGAAATGTTTATCACATTTAACGATATTCCCAAAATCATGATAAAAAATACCTATCCTACATTTATCTCTCAGCCCTTTTACGTACTCTCGTACCTATCCCCTAAACATACACTTACACAATACATAAAACAACACTTACTCACATACCAACTCCCTTACACTGAACATGAACACATACACAACTCATCACCTTATTTACATTGCTACGAGTGCATATTATTATACACAAATATAATTATAAAGTATCACATAAATACAAAACAAGATAAAATATGTTTTAACCTATATTATTTACACCTGAATTTACTTTCTTTAACTCAATATGGTTGACACCGTAAACACCATACAGGACATAGACCGGATTGAAATTGCACATTCCTTCGAGTGTGATATTACAAATTTAAATGAGTACCTACAAATACAAAAGAACGACTTTACCGTTATTTCCCAAAATATACGCAGTATTTACTGCAATTTTGATGACTTTGTAACGACAATACATAATTTTTCTTTTGAGACAGACGTTATTATATTAACTGAATGTAGAATTAACAATAACAATCCTTTCCCTGTGTTACCGAATTATATATCTTATGCTACAACCGCCCAACTAAATCAAAATGATGGAGTGGTCGTATACATCAAAAGAAATCTAAAACACGAAGTTAATGAAGTAAAACTCGCACAAGCATCATGCTTACAGCTTGACGTTCTTAACAACTTTATACTAGGAATATACAGATCACCATCTAACAATAATGCTGAAAACTTTATCGAGTCTTTGGCCACACACCTAGACAATATTAACTCAACAAGCAGGAACATCATAATAACGGGTGATATTAATATTAACATAACTCCTAAACATAATGAAACTCATTATGAACACAAGAACAGAATAAGCTACCTAAATACTCTTTCAACGTATGGTATCTTGGCAGGTCACATAATTCCCACCAGGGAAAATAGCTGCTTAGATCACTTCATGATGAGATTAAATATAAAAAGAGTCGAAGCAAACATTGCAGTTTTGCAAACAACTACCACAGATCACTATACCATACTTCTGGCACTCTCAAAAATTAATAAAAGTTCTCCTGTAAGCAAAACTAAGACAACTATAAATATTGAACAAGCATTAGAACAACTAAAAAATGCTAATCTCGCAGAACTTTTAAATTATCACGATCCAGAAATAGTTATTAATAGATTGATATACCTTCTCACTGAAATAATAAGAGATAATACATTGGTTAAGAACATCCCATCAAGATATCGAATAATCAAACCGTGGATTACTCCAGGAATTCTAAGATGTATAAGAAATAGAAATCGATTACAACTAAACTTACGCAAAGATCCAGACAATGAAGTAAATAAAATAATATACACTAGATACAGAAATTACTGTAACAAATTAATAAAAACAATAAAAAGAAAATATGAAAAGGATCTTTTAACAAAAACACTTAAAAATCCTAAATTACTATGGAAAACTATCAAGCAAATCACATACACTAGTAACGAAAAAAATCAGAATATTGAGTTAAACAATTTAAAAGAAACTGTTATAAAATCGACGGATTATATCAATAAATATTTTATTAATATAGGTAAAGAACTTGCATTGCAAATCAAATCTAAGACTAAACATGTTACCCCCTCTTCTGAAACTCTAACACACTCTCCTAACTCAATTGTTCTTCTTCCGACAGATACAGATGAGGTTGCCAGCACACTGATGAATCTAAAATCGAATAGTGCTCCTGGATGGGATAATATCCCAACCTCATTTTTGAAAACAGCTAAAACTGACATAGTACCCATCATTACACATGTAATTAACTTATGCTTTGAAAAAGGTGTGTTCCCTAACGCACTAAAGCAATCAGTTACTCTCCCTGTGTATAAGGGTGGGGATAGAGGTGCTGTTGGTAACTACAGACCTATCTCATTATTGCCTGTCTTATCCAAAATTTTAGAAAAGCTCATAAATAAAAGACTTCTAAACTATCTAGATAAATTCAATATACTGTCAGAACATCAATATGGTTTTCGACGAGGTCGGTCAACTGAAGATGCAGTATGCGCACTTTCCTCACTAGAAGTTGAGAAAGTTGACAAACATAAAAAATGTATTTCAGTTTTTCTAGATCTCAAGAAAGCTTTTGACACCGTCTCTCTCCCCATTCTTATACATAAACTAGAAGCTATTGGTATTAGAGGAACACAGCTACGCCTATTCAGTCAGTATCTTTCTGAACGTAAGCAAAAAGTAAAACTAGGTGACTGCACCAGCGAATACGAGTCAGTATCTTACGGCGTACCACAGGGCAGCGTTCTTGGCCCAACCCTATTTTTAATATATATAAATGACTTATGTGATATGAAGCTCAAGAATGCAAACATCTTCTCGTATGCTGATGAAACTGCGATAGTATTCACTGGTGACTCGTGGGACAGTGTAAGGAAATATACTGAAGTGGGTTTGCGTGAAATTTACACTTGGTTAAATATGAACCTACTTACTCTAAATGCAGATAAGACCAACTACATGTGCTACAGTTTATATAACGATGCCCAAGCTGCTAGAGAATTCAAAATACAAATTCACGACTGCGTTAATATCGTACATTGTAACTGCCCAAACATTCAGAAAGTTTTTCAAACTAAATATCTCGGTATCATATTGGATCAGAGACTTTCTTGGCATCCACAAATAGACTACATAATGCAGAGGTTGAGAAAACTAACCTGGATTTTTAAATCATTAAGATACGTAGTACCGAGGCTGCCGGCTGGCCCCAAATTGGAAGACAAAGATCTCCTGAAAGAGATCTATACATCGTTGGTACAAACTGTACTAACGTATTGTATAACGATCTGGGGTAGAGCCACTAAAACAAAATTCCTTGAACTTGAACGAACACAACGTAATCTTATTAAAACAATGTACTTTAAAAAACGCAGATTTCCCACGGATAGCTTATATAAAGAATACTAAAATACCAACAATTAGAAAACTATATATTACAAACACTATTACAAGAAAGCATAAATCCCTCGCTTATGACCCTAAAATCCTGCAAAAAAGAAGAAAAGACATTGTGGCAGTAGTTCCTAAGTCAAATTCAACTTTTGCTGATAGACAGTTCAATAAGCGCTCTGCCAAATTATATAATTTAATAAATAAAGAATTACAGATATATTCAAAAAACGTATATGAATGTAAAAAACTTACATCTAACTGGTTAGAACCCAAATCCTATGACTGGGTAGAACAGTTGCTGAGTAGCTAGTTGTGTATGCTACAATTATATTTATATAAATACACACACACACGCGCACACACGCACACACACACACACACACACACACACTTGCACACTAAACACTCATTTCCCTTCTTTCCCCTTTCTCTGATCATGTCTATTTTATATATAGTAGTAACGTAACGTATAATGGTAGAACTTTCATAAATAGTTTTAAAGTACATATTATTCCACTTGTGTAATTTGCATTGTAAAAAAAAAAGGTCAAAATTATATTTTTATTAGTTAACTTTTACATGTATGAATAACTCTTAAGTATAATGTAATTTTGTTTGTTATAAATAAAGGTTAAAGAGCGGTGACTCCCAACACAGGCGATAAGCTTAACGAGAAACACCTGCCCCTAGTTTTTAAGTACTTTTTGTTAAAGAAATAAACAATTTATTATTATTATTATTATTACTTTTAATAACGTTAAATGAAGCTAACGTTGTGGAACAATTTTTTCGATAGCCAAATTGTTCTCGTCGTAATATATTGTTTTCATTGAAGAAACTTTGACATTCGACTGTTCATCGCTTTCTCTATTACTTTTGAAAATATTGGGATGAGGGTAATGAGCCTGTAACTATTTACATCGCATTTATCACCTTTCTTAAATAAAGGTTTAACTACCGATTTTTTAAGTTTTTGCGGAAAACATCCTTCTTCAAATGCTAAATTAATTATATAAGATAATGGCTTACATATAAACTTTGCACAAAATGTAATGTTTGTATATTTTAAGTACTTAGGAGGTAACATACCCAAGGTAACTGCCTATTTACGGCTTGTCAGTAAAATTCGGTTACAGTAACAATAGATTCGCTTTCCTTTTCTATCTTACTTCGAGATGGAGGAGATATGGCGTGATAATATGTGGGCTGTATGTTGTACCAACTTCTTGTTAATATTCGCGCAATTTTTTTATTATATTCAGTAGTTTCTGTGTAGAGAGACAAACCGACGAAAATTCTACTAGCTGTAGGTACTTTTTTCGATTCGGTATTATTTGTAGAACATACAGCAAGTTATCCTTAAAATTGATATTCAATGTATAGTTCTTACTTTATCTTTTAAAAGAATATTTAATGTGCAGCTTTTACTTTGCTTCGATTTATGGAATTTAGATAATGTCACATACATTATATAGACATACCTATTAGCGATTTTTCTAGAAACTAATAATCATAATACTACATAATGTCTTTATATTGAGTATTTTATGCTTTTGCAACAGGATCCCATAAAATGTGCAACACACATAAGCTGCGAAACTAAAAAAATATTTAAAAGGTTTGTTTGGTAAAGATGACAATAATAGCATTAATTACTTTTTAAACGCCCCGTCTATTCAACGAATGAATTTTATTCAAACAACGAGGTCCGCTCATTATTTTAGCACGTTCTTCTCAGGTCTGAATATTGACGTACAATAAACAATTAGACTCACAATCACGCTCAAAAATTGTCTGAAGCCAAACTCTGCCTACGCGCCTCTATTGGGTAGTTTTCGTTTAGTTGTGTTTCGACCGCGCTTTAAATATAACGCCACGCAGTAATAAAGTGATCAGCGAATACTGTCCAAATAACAGCATAGCCATACTTGAAAAGGATTGAGTTTCGTATTTCAGGTAAGTGCTTTAAATTAACAAAATTATGTTAGTAACTTGACGTTTTTGATCACTTTGCTAAATAATTACATTTCAATTGCTAAAACAAAATGTTCTTGTCTCGTGTTCGCGTTTGTCTCGCGCGTGACGTAGTGTTACTGCTTCTAATGAGCGTATAAAATATAGACCTTGAACATTACTGCTACGAAATAAGGTGTTCATTTGAATGAATGTTTTAATGTTATCTGTATAAGTTAATGTATAATTGTCGTATTTACAACGCTACTCGGACATTTTTGACGACTTTTTAATAGGCGATTGGGAATCTCGTTGTTTATAGTACGTACATCAATAGGTCTGAAGCATTTCTTTTCGATTTGGTAGAAGATTGTGACGTTCAATAAGTGACATTAAAACCGAAACCGTAGAAAATAAATTCCAACTATCACTTGGAGGTTTTCAAGAATTTATTTTTCCTTTTCAGGTATACATAACAGAAATAGATCCAATATGCGCATTGCAAGCGGCTATGGATGGTTTCAGAGTTGTCAAGCTTAACGAGGTAATAATAATAAACTCGATTATTGGTAAATTACTTTCGAGACGTTTTTGCATTTGTGTGTGTGGACGTGTACGGTCAGCACATAAATAAATAAACCGATACTTTAAGGCAGGCACTTCACATGGCTATTTGTATTTGTGTATTTGTTATATTTGGCAAATAATTGCCATGTGTGGACAGTTTATTTGACAAAGTGTTGGCCTTATTTGCCTATTTGACAAATAAGGTCAATACCAAATACGCGTTACCGTGCGCTTGTCGGTTTTTCGAGGCACATCAAAGGGGTCAAATAAGCAAATAAACCGTCCACACAATGGCCATATTTAGAAGCCCACGCGCCGTGAACTTTTCTGGATGTTTTATTTTGTGTCTGTGTTGTGAGTGAGAGAACTGGAACAACAATTGATTATGAACTGGGACAATGAAACAGTGATAAAACACCTTGCAGTCTCCTTCCAAATGTTTGTGTGTTTGTTATTTGACTGCCACGTGTGGATGGTTGTATTTGCCTTTATTTGCATGTTTACCTGAACGTCATATATTTTGCCAAATACAACAAACACACAATAGCGAACACAAATAGCCATGTGAAGTGCTACCATAATATTTTTTGTGGTCAGGTTCTTCATATGGAACTAATAAAGATATTAAAATAGTGAATATTAATATTAACCATAATTTTTATTTCTTAATTTTTTTAAATCCAGAATATTTGCACTAGTCCTCATCCTCACTTTCATCCGATGAATAAATTGTGTTAAATGTAATTTGTTCTAATATTATATTTAAATTTCACCTGGCGATCAAATTTCGAATAACTTTGCAATAATAACACTGAAGAATAAAAAATATAAACCATATTAAAGAATAAACCACGAATAAAATTATTCCACAATTCATTCAGTTATTAACTTATACCAAATAGATCATTATACATGAATTAGCAATATTTATAAATATAATTAATATTTATTTGGCATCCACCATTGACTTTTGACTGTTAATATATTACCTTCTTCGGAATGTAACAAACCTCTTTTTTCTGACTGTACAAGGAAATTCAAACTTCATGTTTATAATTATAGAAATAGTAACCTACTACTACAAATACAAAAACGTCTCGAAAGTAATTTATCTGTAGTTTCTTCAAGAAAAAAATTTCATTTGCAAGTAAAAATGGTATTTCGCCGACATAGAGATTTAATAATTATAACTAATTGTCTTTAAAAATAAGTAAAATACTTTTCAAAGTATTAAAATGGGTGTAATTGAAACTGTATTAATTGTCACCTAATTTTTGCGTAAAAGTCACATTTTTGTTATTATTTTATTTAAGATGGGCCTGAAAAATCACAGATACAATTACACGCGTTTTAATCCTTTAAAAAGTTTTTTTTTTATAGACATTACTGATGTTTCAGGTAATAAGACAAGTGGACATAGTAATAACAGCGACAGGCAATAAGGGCGTGGTCACACGGGATCATATGGAGCGCATGAAAAATGGGTGTGTCGTGTGTAACATGGGCCACAGCAACACTGAGGTGGATGTTCATGCCCTGAGGACGCCAGACCTGCTCTGGGAGAGAGTTAGGAGTCAGGTATGCAAGGTTCAGTGATTTAATTGTACCAAATGTCAAAAATGTAAATGCAAATGTATTGTTAAACGGAGAGGTGATAGAACAGGTGGAATCTGCTATATTTCTTGGCATAACTCTAGATTCCAAATTACAATGGGGCCCCCATATTGTAGGATTGGTTCGAACAGACTTAGTTCTACAGCATACGTGGTTAAAAAGATTAGACAATTAACTGACATAGATACGGCGCGACTAGTATACTTTAGTTATTTCCATAGTATTATGTCCTATGGTATATTGCTTTGGGGCAACGCTGCCGATATTAATACAATATTTGTGCTGCAGAAGAGGGCTATTCGCGCTATTTATAACCTAGGTTCTAAATAATAATTGAGAGCAAAATTCAAAGAAATTAACATCTTGACTGTTGCTTCTCAATATATTCTTGATAACGTAATGTATGTTCTTACACACATAAGGGAATTTGCTAGAAACTGTCATAACCATAATGTTAACACTAAGAACAGACATAGGCTTATAATGCCTACTACTTCGGCTAAGTGTTTTGTGGGGCGATGTTTATGCTTTTACAACAAGATCCCAGAAAATGTTGAAAACAAACGTATTACGTTGTTCAAAATAATTGTTAATAACAAAAAAACAACCGCCTTCAAAAACAATATATATAATATACACTAAAAAGTATAAAAATTATTGCGTATTTTTATACAATCTAATTCTTGTTATGATTATTGTTATTTTTGGAATCGGAGTCCTTCCGCCGCGACCCGCTCTCGCCTCCTCGCCGACTCAAGCACATCTCACCTATGTATGTAGTTACAAACCTACATTGATGACACCGAATATTTGCGTAATCTCCTAGTGACCCGTACCTGAGCGAGCAAAGTACTGCGGGAGTGTTGACTTATGACGTCATACGCAGACAGCACCGGCCGGTCGAAACTCGCAACATGTGCATATGTTTACAATTCCAAATCTCATAAACATTTTTTTTTATTTAAAGAACAAAATTATCTTAATATTTACGTTAAATGAGGTAGTGTATTTAATATCCTAGGTAATACATAGTTACAGGTTCTTTTACCAAATACGTTCATATATTTAGGTAGACAAAACTTACTAAGGTAGGCTAGTTTCCTCATATTTTCTTTCTTTATCTTTAATTGAATTGAAATAATTTAAATGCAGTATCGAAATAATTTTTACACACAATTTTTATATTTTCTATAGAGAATACGAAAAGCTAAAAATCAAAATGAGTGGACATTCTTCATCGTCTATTTTTTTTTAATGCCGCATATGCTGCAGAAATAAGCCTATTCGCCTATATGGGGTATTCCCATGATTTCTTTACCTGAATTTTTGTCTGATGTGTTTGTAATTTAGGAGTTTTTGGTCCACAGGTGGATCACATAATATGGCCTAACGGAAAGCGTATAGTTTTGCTAGCGGAAGGTCGACTTGCAAACCTCTGCTGTTCATCACTACCCTCATTCGTGGTCTCTGTCACGGCAGCCACACAGGCCCTAGCACTCATCGAGCTATACAACGCGCCGCAGAATAGATATAAGGTATTTCACGAACACAAACGTCTTTGATTATAAAAGAAAATGGTGCGGGACTCGAACCCGTGACCTATCGGGTTACATCCAAACGCCAACTGATCCAACTGATTGACTGACGTATGGTTCGTAAATCTTGGTATGTCTCATGCAACTCTCAGGTTGTAGCTCCATGTCGGAACCCGAGAGCTCACAGGTTCGTGCCCCACATCGTTCATAAATTTTGGTTACAAATTTAATATAATTAATCCCAGAAGTGCGGGATATCACATAAAAAATAACAAATTGTTTAGATTTGAAAGAGCGATATCTCAAGTCCATTTCCTAATATGCAAATATTATGGTTGAGCAGGCTATCAACTGTAAAGTAGATCCTGTAGATGAAGCCACAATCTGAGAGTTGAACAAGACGTACAAAGATTTACGAACCATCCCTCACTCGGTCAGTTGGATCAGTTGCTCGGATGGAACCCGAGAGGTCGCGGTTTCGAGTCCCGCATTCTTCATAAATTTTAGTTACAAATTTAAAAGAAAAGATTTTTTCAATACAGTTGTTAACCATGGCGTACTTTCTCTTGCAACATCAGAGGAAACAAAGGAGCGTTGCCGAGTTTCTAGAAAAGTGTACGCGCTTATTTTGAATGTACCCATGTCGTATCGTCCCAGAAACACCGCACAAGGAAGCTCATTCCACAACTTGGTTGTACGTGGAAGAAAGTTCCTTGAAAACTGCACTATGGAGGAACGCCATACATCTAGGTGGTGGGGATGATATCCTAATTTGTGGCGATTCGTGTGAATATGGAATTCGGCGGCAGGAATCAAGTGAAACAGCCCTTCGGAACACACACAACGAAGCGACGTCTCCACGCAACGCCAAGTGATCTAACCGTTCACAGAGCACTGAATTTGAGCAGCTCTGCGTTGCACGCGGTCAAATGATTCGAGCTGATATTTTGGGAAATGTTTTTATGAATTTTGATTACAGGCAGACGTATATCTCTTACCAAAGAAAATGGACGAATACGTGGCAAGTCTCCATTTACCAACATTTGACGCGCACCTCACCGAACTCACCGACGAACAGGCGAAGTATCTGGGCCTAAACAAAGTGGGCCCATTCAAGCCCAACTACTATAGATATTAGGCCTGTTAATAAAAGCTTTTATATAGTGATTGTATTTTTAATTTTCCACCCATAATATTTATAGCGAAAACAGAGGTTATAATAAAAGAGTCAAATATTTTTGTAGTTTCTTTCTCCTTCTTTGGGCGCGTTACGAAAAAACTTCATACGTCAGAGTGAATTTAGCGATACGCGCGCACACCGTTACGCAAATTCGACACCCTGACGTTACCTGGTCAACTAGACCATTTGTATCATACTTTAGCTACCAATGGACAAGAATTAAATTAATTTCAATTTATATACAATAATATAAAATAATGCAACATACAATAATATTAAAAAAAATCTCTTTTATTGTATAAAAATAATTTAATTACACTTTATTTAACTCAATTATGAGGTATAATAATATTTTGATTGGTTGGTCTTCTTTATTACAATATTAGTTTTTCTACAAACGTAATATAGCACAAGCACTTATATATTATTAAAAATAATATGCAGGTTTGTAAGTAAATAAATAAATAAATCTTACACCAAAATAAAATCCAGATGATGTGAGTTTTCTTGAGTGTAAATTCCGCTAAGATTCTCTTTGATCAATTCGACACGTATATCGCGTCTACACGAGATATCCTCAGGAGATGTTGACTCGCCAAATAATTTGGCAACATTTAGATAATTAAGGATTTAATAAATATAACGCCCAATTCACTAAATTTACCATACTGTGTCATAAATTAACTTAATATGTATGAGTTAACACGAGAGATTTACCAATAGAGTGTTAGACTGTGATGGGATTTGTGAAGTCGTTAAAAAGTGGCGTTCCGGAAGCTTTAACTATATGTGCCGGCGCACAATTTAGTAGTTAGTACAAAAAGATCTTTAGTACATCTACAAAAAAATCTACAATACCATAATATGTCATATTTACCAGTGGGAGGCTCCTTTGCACAGGATGCAGGCTAGATTATGGGTAGCACAACGGCGCCTGTTTCTGCCGTGAAGCAGTAGTTAATTTATTTATTTTTTTTATTTATTTTTTTTTTTAGAATATTTATTTAAAATACAATATAGTTATAGCTTACAATATAATAACACACACTTAAACTTTAGGAAGCTTATCTGTGTGTGAAGCCGCTTAGAATTAAATTACATAATATTTAAAAAGAAAACAACAATTACTTTCAATTAATACAGTTATTACAAGATGTTAAATTACAATTTTAAACAAAGTAGTATAGAAATCAATAAAATGCAAAACAAAAAATAATTATCAACTAAATGTTAGTAATTACAAATTAGTTGTCTACTTAGCTTACCGCAGATACAATTATATTAATGAAGGATTTTGTAAAAAGTACTTTTTTAACGATGACTTATATTTATTTTTATTTATATATAATTTTTGAATCTCTAAGGGAGTCTCGTTTAAGTATAGAGGAATGACGTAGTTGTTTGCTCTGGTGCCATATATATTTGTAGATTTAGGTAATTTAAATGACATGTTTGTTCCTGTAAATTGTCTTAGATGAGGCAGTCTTTGAATTTCTCGAAGGAATTTAGATTCATTTATATCTGACAATATACGGAATTTCACTTTATCAAAGACATTTATAATCTTGCAATGTTTAAATAGTGCAAGATCCGTATTTTCTTTGTGTTTATAAAAATAATTTGGAACGATAGTTTTAAGAATTCTTTTTTGTAATTTGTATATATCCTCTAAATATGACTTGTACGTCCTTCCGTAACTGCTTAGTCCGTAGTTTATAACGGAATCCGCCAGAGCCATATATAATAATCTTAGGGCACTATAAGGTAACTTATATTTTAAATATGCAAGTTTACAAAGCACCGATCTCAATTTAGCACAAACATGGTTTTTATGAGGTCCCCAATTGAGTCTATTATCAATCACAAGCCCAAGGTATGAGTATTCTTGTACATTTTCTATTTTAATACAACCACACGTCTGTATTGGATTGTGGAAACAACGGTGGTGGTGGGCGATAATAGCGGGTTCATTTTGTGTTTTATGATGAGACGAATGTACATACATAAGTTTAGTTTTGTCAATATTAATAACCAATCCGACATCATGAGCCCACATACACATATTATTGAAATCTGATTGCATATCATGTTCTGCTAATTTAAGGTTTTTGTTTGCAACAACCAAACAAGTGTCATCTGCAAATTGGTACACTGAGGCTTTTGTGATAACACCACACATATCATTTACATATAGTAAGTATTCTAAAGGACCTAAGATTGAGCCTTGAGCACAGCCGCTTAGTGTAGGTATCATAGTGCTTTTAGTGTTTAATACTTTCACTGATGTACAACGATTATTATGATAGCTTTTGATTAAGTTAAGAAATGGTCCCTGTATCCCATTTTGCGAGAGCTTTTCAAAAAGTATGTCGTAATTAAGAACATCAAAAGCCTTGCTGAAATCAATAAACATCACTAATATATTTAGTTTATTATTTAGGTGACCATTTATTTCATTAGAGAATTTTTCTAAAAGTTGCGAAGTATTCTTGTTTTTTTGAAAACCAAATTGATTTTCGTTTATTATATTGTTTTTGGCTAGAAAAGCATTTATTTTATCACAAATATATCGCTCTATTATTTTATTTATGCTCGATAAAATTGTTATTGGACGATAATTATTGTAATCATTCCTTTCGCCTTTTTTATATATTGGTCGTACTATTCCTATCTTTAACAGGTCTGGATAAATGCCAGTTTTAATGGAGCAGTTTATGAGGTGTGTTAATATTGGGACCATCTTTTCTGAAATATATTTTTATTTATTTTTTTATTATACTTTAATAAAACGGCGTAAGCCAATTACAATATTAAAGTAAGAATGAATTACAAACTAAACATATTACACAAATAATAGTTAATAAATACAAAGTTTACTGTAAATAACTAACAATTAATTAACATCCAAATATCGTTCATCCATTCTTCTCACAAAAACGCAAGCACTCTGTTAAAATCGTCTGCCATCCATCCGCAAATAAATCACAAGCAGGGCTGGCTCCGAGAAGAGCGTTGAGAGCAGAGAGAGACCTCGGTATAGGTGAGTTGGTGCGAGCCACAGTACGATGTGTCGGTCTCGCGAACAATCTATGCCTGCGCCTCGAACAGTAATTGTCCGGTACAAAGATTCTACATAGCTCAACATGCAAACTCGGCGCATCTATATCACCTGTGAGAACCTTGCACATAACTGTGAGCTGCTGTCGTTTTCGCCTAACCTCGACATTATTACTACGTTATACATATAGGGGTAGTATCCATGCGTACGTTTGTAAAGGTACCTAAGAAAAGCTTTTTGCACCTTTTCGAGAAGGAGTACACAAGTACTTTCATGCGGATTCCACACACACATCAGAGCTGTTTCTAGCTTGCTGCGCACTAAAGCACCAAATAAAAGCTTTATGACTGGTTCAGATTTGAAATCCCCAGAATTCCTCAAAACAAAGCCTAAAATTCTATACGATTCCTTGGCCAGAGTGGTAATATCATCATGGAAGGTTAACTTTCGATCGAATGTGACACCCAGGTCTTTGATAGTTTCTGGTCGAGATATCGAATCACCACCAATTTTATAATCAAACTCTATTGGGCACCACTTTCGACCGAAAGTCATGGCATAGCATTTGGACGTATTAAATGCCATACGGTTCCTCAAGCTCCACTGGAACACAGCTTGCACATCATTTTGGAGTCCCATGCAATCTGAGTCAGATTTGTTTTCTTTGAAGAGTTTCAGGTCATCAGCATACAGGAGACACCGAGAATTATCAAGCACATCTGGAAGATCATTTATCATTAAAAGAAACAGAAGAGGCCCCAGTATCGATCCCTGACTAACCCCAGATCGCGTGTGGTAATGATTGGATTCGAACAGACCAAGCCGGACATATTGTTGACGGTCACGCAAGTAGTCTGCGATAAGTCGGAGAAGTCTCGGTGCAAAGCCAATAGCGCTAAGTTTTTGTAACAATATGTCATTATTGATATATGTAGTTGTGAATAATGCTTTCAAATACCTTTGCGGGCGAAGACAACACTGCAATAGGACGGTACTCTTCAACTTTCGATTTATCAGAGCTTTTTGGTATTGGGGTAACTCTCGACAACTTCCATTGGGACGGATATTCTCCCGATTCCAAGGCAAGATTGAAAATATGGCAAAGAGGCATACAAAAGTTCTCTTTGCCAGCTTTAGAACTGCAGGAGGAATACAATCCGGTCCTACGGAACTGCTCTGCTTCAACTTGTTGATTCCAACTATGACATCATCAAGTGTAATATGAAAGATGTTTACATAATTGCTGTCATACGTCCTATCGAAACTATAAGCCTCATCTGTATCGAGTACAGGTACATGTGGCAAAAATGTGCTTGAAAAAAAGTTGGCGAAAGCATCTGCAGCAGCAACACCTGAAAAAGTTTGCCCCTCAAAAGTCACACTAGGTTCAAATCCACCTTTGCTGCGAAGGCTTGAAACGTGACGCCAAAAGCCGCGAGGGTTGGCTTTGATGCTAACTTCAATATACTTAATATAGTCGCAATAGGATGACTCTATACGGGTTTTAAGATCTGCTCGAAGTTCTGAAAATCTTCTGTATATTTCTGGCGAGTTAGAACATTTCCATAATCTATGCAACTTCATCTTACACCTGATATCTCAGATAATATCACTCGTAAACCAAACGGGGTAACGTTTACTATGGCATGCTTTACGTCGTTTCCTAGGCATGCATTGGTCAAAGATATTATAAACGGATTTATAAAAATTTTCATTTGCATCTCTCAAAGTATGGGCCTGCAGAACTGTACGCCAAGAATTTGCCTCTATTAATGCAGAAAAAAGCTCATAACCGCATCGACCAAAATTCCAGTCCCTGCAAGGATTTATATTAGATGGCTCAAGAAAATCTGAACGGCGACATGTATCGAGCCTGACTTCAATCTCTAATGGTGGATGATACGCGTCGGGCAGAACTATACCTTCAGCAGTTATAACACGCACCCCTCCACACACATCGCTCTCTCGAACCAGAATTACATCAAGCAAACCTCCAAACATATTTTTGATAATGTTGTTCTCAGACAGATTACAATATGATAAAAAATAACAATAATAATTATTAATATTTACGGATGCACTATTTAAATTGAGATTACCTAATATTAGAACTGGTGCTTTTAACATAGTAATTGTGTGCTCCACCTTACAAAACCACTCCATATAATCACAGTCTCTAGCACTAGGTTTAATGTATAGAACACAAACGCAGAATACTCCAATTTGCACATTCAAGCTCAGAAGTCTCCACATCAAGAAAAGTTTCCGTAGCGGCTACAATATCACAATCATTCATTGCTAAATTATTCCGCCACGTACGCAATTTCCATTTCAGACCACGGACGTTCTGATAGAAGATTTTAACGGTTTTATGATGACTACGCTGAAGGAAAGGGCTGTTTCTTGCCTCTAGTAACAGGAACCTTGGCAGCGTCATTGATTGTTGCCTTGCGGTGGGTAACCCAAGCCTTAATTCTGGCGTTTATGGGCCAGGCTTCAGCTGAAAAGCATACCTCATAAGCTGCCACAGGTATACCAATCTTGTAGGACTTATAATCTCCTCTTGGGTTTAACTCCTGTACTGTACATGTGTAAACATTACTGTGTTTGGGTCTGAAGGGCTCCGTAGCTAGTGAAATTACTGGGCAAATGAGAATTAACATCTTATGTCTCAAGGTGACGAGCGCAATTGTAGTGCCACTCAGGGGGTCTACTCTCTTTCTCCGAAAGGAAACATTGCAAAAAACGAAGTTTCGGTAGCTCTATTTTGTTTTCGGAGATATCGATGAAGTTCGAAACCATAGACAGTATTCGGGAACGATTGAATTGAACGTTATTTTTATCCGACTAATTTGAAGAGTTCTATTTCATCCCAGCGACGGATAGCAACTAATGACAACTAAAATTATCTGTATTACACACGTAATGTACACATGTCAAATGAGTACTTAAAATTTTTTGTTTGGATTCTGTAAAAAGTTTTCTTAAAAGAGTTCTCAGTTATGGTGCCATAATTTATTATCATCTTATAAGGTGCTTTTTAACACAACTTGCAATCGCGATACCTACTCATTCTATCAAAAAGTTTAAAGTAAATATCAGTAATATAACAAATAATGTTATTTTCACAAAAAATATTACCTCTACCTAATACCATTCTTGTTAAGGTAAATCTTTTCAAATGGCTGCACATACGATGATGAAACTATCATAATATGTAACCTTTTAATTTATATATCTGAGTACTCTTTGTTAGCTGTTAGTAAATTTTGCTGTTAAAATAAAATAAAAAATTTTGTTCTTTAATTAATAACAAAAATGAAACTTATTATAAATGTCACTAAAGATAGGAATACCACTACTGTTAGAAAGGAATAAGTAAGATAAAGTTCAACCTTTATCCTTTCTAACAGTTGTACTAGTGTAGCTCATGCCCTTTCGCCCTGCGTGTAGAGCTTGAGGTGAAGAAGCAGCTGATTGAGAACCTGCCTGCTTCTTTAAGATTGTAGTTCATCGCCTGTCAAATCGGAATATCAATACCACCCTCTATACAAAACTTATGTAAAACACAGCAGGCTATAATTTATTTCAGTTTCCTGCAAACTCTATGTCGGGAATTTCACTAGTAAAAATTGCTGCGCCGGTTTCTTCTAAGTTCTAAACATTGTTCACGTAGAGCAGCCTCAATTAAAAGCATTCTTGGAACCATTTCAAGCAAATTTGCAACAATATCCACACAAACGAAAATCTAATGGTAATCTTTGGTTTCGTCAATTTGAGCTTAAAATTCCGAACAAATGGCTGTCATATTGAAATTTTGATGAAAATGAATTAGATTTAGAAATTCGAAATTTCAAACAATGACGTTCGAGACAAAACCACAGTTCGAGACGAATGGAACCGTAGTAGGAAACACCCGAACCTTCGTTTTTCGTTGAATAAGAGTAGACCTACAGAATTTATTAGAATTTTCAAGAATCCTGAGCGGCAGTGCATTGTAATTGGCAGAACGTATCAATTACCACCAGTCTTGTCCCTGATTTTCATAAAAATATGTCATATCACATAAAATAATAAAAGTATACTCAATATAATTACATATAACGGCATGCCCATGTAACGCAGGGGTCAGTACAAACTGGACATTTAGAACTATCGTACAAAAAGTGACATTCCATTTATGAACCAGTCATTACTGCGCTGACCTTACGATAGGTCATGTTGAGAAATGGGCGATATAGTTCTAATTGATAGATAAGAATTTCGTAATTGAAATGTCTAATTATTATTCAGTTATATTTGTTTTGAAGTTCTATTAGTGTAGTTCAGTTAATTTCACTGACGTACGGTATTTCACTGTGGGGTCATGCTGCTGACATTGATACAGTGTTACAAAAGAGAGCTGTTCGTGCTATATATCAGCTTGGTTATAGACAGTCGCTCAAAGAAAAGTTTAAAGAAATAAATATTAAGACTGTTCATTGTTTACAAAAATCGTCATCATTTTGCTCTTAATAGTAATTTTCATTATTATAACACTAGAAATAAGGGATTCCTTGTAACTAATTCTAGTAGGCTTCATAAGATACATAATAGCTTTAAGGGTAAATATACACTTTTATAATAAAGTCCCAGCCACTGTTCAGGCATTATCTATAAATAAATTATATGTTTTATTAAAAAATGGCTCTGTCGTATGTACTAATACTCCACAGCTGAATATTTAAGTGATCGGACAGCCTGGGACTAGATTATGATTATTTTATAGCGATAGAAACGACTGTAGATACAATATTGTATATTTTTATCGAAAAGAGCGCAAAAAAAGAATGCTGGGAGAGTTTCTTCCGCCGCTTCTTCTTTCTCAGAGCGCCATTTGTTTCCGAAGCTGTAGTAGTATCTAGTATATTCGAAATTACATAAAAAAGAATTCTAAAGGAATAAATTTTGAGAAAATAAATGCCTTTTATTTCTTTTGGTGCGTACGCCGTCACGCAAATTCAACACTGACGTTAGCTGGTCAACTGGGCCATTTGTATAATAATTCAGTTACCAAGCCTCTTGTAACTCATGTCTACTGAACCAATAACTATTGGACGACAACTAATAAGTAGTATCAAAACGTGTATCGTATATAATATGTCATAATTTTTACAACTATAACATGTTTTTATTTGCTGACACAATACAAAATTATAAGCTGTTTCAGCTTATCACGATAAGTGGGATTGTGGAGAGGAGGCGCTTCTTGAAGATGACAAACCTGAACATAGGGAGTGAACTGGGATCGCCTGCGAGATAATATTTAAAAATTGGCAATGTATCTAACAATAGTTACATTGTCAATAAATATACTGATAAGGATTTACATTAACTGGCGCTCCTCTCATACGGTTTATTAAGTATCTTTCGTAATTTTTTTTATGACAATATGGGGCGAGACGAGCAGGACCTTCAGCTGATGGTTATTGATACGCCCTGTCCATTACAGAGCCGCTCAGGATTCTTAAAAAACCCATAAATTCTGAGCGGCACTATTATTGCGCTCGTCACCTTAAAATGTAAAGTCTCAATTGCCCAGTAATTTCACTACATACGGCGCCCTTCAGACCGAACTATAATAATGCTTACACATTACTGCTTCACGGCAGAAAAAGGCGCCGTTGTGGTATCCATAATCTAGCTGGCATCCTGTGCAAAGAAGCCTACTGGTAAATGCCCTTAGTCCCCTCTTACGACACCCTTATAGAATACACAGAAATGATAGCCGGATTAGTAGCCCCTTAAGTGCCTAATTAGCTTTAAACTGATAGGGATCTACATTAACTGGTGTTGACCGACATTGAAACGTCATTCGCTAAGGTTGTAGTGAGCTTGATCGATCATTATCGACTTTTTGTTTTTAAAATCGATTTATCGCTATCTTAAATCGATTTGCAACGAATGATTAATTAACCGCGTGCTTGATTGTATATCTATGCAATTATTAATACTTTTAATTGATTAAAATAAATAGTAAGATACCTTTATTTAAATTGAAAGAAACATGTATAAAATAATAAGAGTGGCAAACTTTTGGATCGCAGTTTGGTTCAATTGAATACGTGATTATTTGAAATGTTATGAATAGTACATATTTTTGGTGATAATTTCGGTAAGTTAGTCTGCATGCAAGATGTCATAGAGTTAGAGGTTAAACGCGTCCTCTAACGGAGAATCGGCTCCCACTTAACTCTTGTCTCAACTACCGGGTTAGTTTTAGACTTAGTTAGACTCGCTTAGTTAGCTTTTATGTTAAGTACTCACAGTATTGTAAATCACCGCACTGTTAATTATAACTAATTGAGCACATACTTAAACAGTGAGTAGATTCAGAGGCAGATTGAAGCCGTTAGTTAGCTGGGCTGCTTACGCACTTAGCCAATTGATTGGGCCATTGTGCGTGTCCATCTGACTCCAAGCAGCACAGATCGTTCCAGAAGTGTCACCTTCCGAAATCGGCAATGCCCCAGAGCATTAGATTTTCCAGATACCCCAAAATCAAGTGTGCCGTACGGCACCTCATTCCCTCACCAAGTTCTGACCTTTATTTTGTTTATCTACTGGCCTATGTTGCATGTTCTTATAGTGTTTCAATAGCTTTCAGATACATTCACTCAAATCATCCTAATCACAAGCAATCTCTTTATACACGTAAAATTATACACATTGACAGACGCTGTGCGAGCGCCAAAATCACGCAGATCTTAGGCATACCACGCGATCAGTTTTCCGAACGTTCGAAGGTTAAAAGTTCTCAAATTGCTACCAGCATGGGGAATTACAGCTGGAGATTGGAGGATCTGTGCCCATTCTGGCGTTTCCACTGCCTCCATGTATCTTCTGCATATGGAGCTGTCTGTCACACCTATGGTAGATAAATGTTTTATAAGGTACAGTGACCGGTGACAACACCTACGATTTTACGTTTTTTGTCTCTGTATAGTCTGATGACGGACCGATTATCGAACCACCATTTTATTCTTGTAATTTTCAATGACCTTGAGTAATCTACGAATTCCACCACCGGACAATACGTCAAAATCCTAAATACCACCTGCATCACGTTGACGTCTGGCATTCTACAATTTCTTACCTCGACTTTAGGACTTTCAAGAAAAGAGTATAGGTACTCCCACCTAAAAGGCCGGCAACGCATCTCTTGACGATAATAGAGAATATAATATAAAAATACACTTCAATATTTTAAGCCATAGACTACATAATTTAGATTATAATTAACACTTTAAAGTAAGTATCTTAACACAGCCCCTCAATTTACAGAGCTTTATACGCGCAAATGTAAACATATAAAGATACCTTAATTGAACCAATAATTACAATTATAATTTAGTTATTTTTCATTCACTATACTATCACTGATTCATGTTTCATAATTAAATTTAATTATTCTTGCATAAATAGGTACTTCCTCCTAATTTATTAGTAAACCACAATTGTTTTCTAACAAGCAATCTTAATTTTAATTCCATAATAAACTAAATACTTAAGCTTAATTTTTATAACCATATCAATATTGTTATTGTATACATTATAATGTTTTGCATACACAGTCCCTATACCTTCTTCTGAAGATATATAAGACATAAATACTTCTTTTGAAGCGATGCGTCAGATCTTAGCGTTACACCAGAGCGTTAGATTTAGTAACGTTACATGATATAGATAGGTATACAGAGTGACAATTGCCGCGAGCTCACCATTTCTGTGTCACCTATACGTGGCTTTCTATCTCTTTCTCTACTCTATGTATACACGCCAGTCACTTTTGAAATTAATCAGTTGTAACTTTATCCTTTCTGTCGATTTAACCCTTTCTAAAAGTAAGTTTCTTTTTTTAGCTTTACACTATAGGTAAAGAATGGCTTCTTTAGGGCGTTTTATTAATTATATCTTTTATGAAATGACATTTACCAATTAAACTAGTTACGGCGCCTTTCAAACCGATACACAATAATACTTGGTCTTTACTACTTCATGACAGAAAAAGACGCTGCCGTAGTGCTCATCTGCTACCCATCGTATGCAAAGGAGCCTCCCGAAGCAACTTAAAAGTTTTTCAGGACTAAAGTGCATGGAAAGACGATTTATGTAGCATTCTCTCAACATAAAGAATTACTTTACGAGTCCGTGAAGTCTTCACATTATTAATAAAAATAAAAAATATAATATGAACATAATCTTGTTCCAGGATTGATAGATCGTTAAATCGAGTTGAGTAGGATAGCATTTTAATATTTTTTTAAATAATTAACCATTCGTTTCAGAAATATAGACACATCCCAGTGGGATGCTCCTTTGCACAGAATGCCGGCTAGATTATGGGTACCACAACGGCGTCTATTTCTGCCGTGAAGCAGTAGGTAATGTGTAAGCATTATTGTTTCGGTCTGGACGCCGTAGCTAGTGAAATTACTGGGCAAATGAGACTTAACATCTTAGATTTTTGAGAATTTCAAGAATCCTGAGCGGCACTACATTGTAATGGAGAGGCCGTATCAATTACCATCAGCTGAACATCCTGCTCGTCTCGTCCCTTCTCGTCATAAAAAAACACATATGCATAATAGATAGGTCTGCATAATATACTAACAATACGAAGTTATTGTGTTAAATATAAGTGCCCAATGGTAATGATTCTCATTTATTGTGTGTGCACCTGAAATTTACTTATACACTGGAACTATTTCGTGCAATATTTAAGTTTAAGAGTATTGTGTATGTGTTGTTGGAGCACCTTTTTTTTATAATATTGACACACTTTTTACACAAATTATCTTGCCCCAAGCTAAGCATATATAGCCTGTGTTACGGGTTACAAGACAATGATATATTTAATACAAAATACTTACTTAAACATACATAAATTCATATAAACATACATAAATATATTAAAAAATCCATGACTCAGAAACAAACATCATTTAAATGCTTGCACCTTCCAGGATTCGAACCCGGGACCTCTAGCTTTGTAGGTAGGATCGCTAACCACTCGGCTATACAGGTCGTCAAACCTTTAAATAAATAAATAAATATACTAGTGTTTAGACTAAAAAAGCACGCGAGAGAACATCTCTAGCGAAGATACAGCAAGATAGTAAAGGAAAGAAAACCTATTGTGACTGTCATCGATGTTGATTGACAAGTCGTAAACAGTTTATTTTGAATATTAAATTCAAATATTTTAATTCAAAATAGAATTCAAATCACTTATTGAACGTCAAAAACTACCACCCATTCAAAATAGACTGTCTCAGACCTGAGAAGAACGGCCGCAAGAAACTCAGCGGGCTTTTTTTTTTCATAAAAATATGGATTACAATGTAATTTGTTTTGTACATTTTCTGGGATCATGTTGTAAAAGAATATACATCGCCCAATAAAATTCTTACTAACTCAACTTATCCGAGTAGTAGAAATAACAAGTTAATGTTTGTTCCTCGTGTTAACATTATGATTATCACAGTTTCTAGCAAAATTCGTTAGTACACTTATGAACATAAAGAATATTATCAAGAATATATTGAGAAGCAACAGTCAAAATGTTTATTTTAAAATTGAATGACAAATCAAAATTGGTCACACATTATTGGGCTGTCTAGTCGACTTTACGCTATGTAGTAAAAGTCTATAGTTTGCATTGGAGTTCCAAATTTAGACCACCAAAGGCCACACAATGTTATCCATTAGTTACTTCACACCTAGTTTCATATATAATAATGATATTGTATGACATAGAAGGTCATCATAATATCTCGAGCGACAGCCTTTAGGTCATGCGAAAAGAGACACCACATCGGGTTTATGCAATAAGTATTTTAAATTGTATCTATAACAAATCTTATGACTATATTCACAATACTATGAAAACAAATCTTATAACTTACTCAATTAATACTATGACTACTTGAAATTAAAACTATCATTACGTGGAAGCGTTCTAAGAATACTGTCAGCAATTCCGCGTTGGATAGCTAGGCTGATCGGTTGACTGAAATAGCTGCCAGCGCTTGGGCCTTATTGAGGCGTGAAGATAGTATTTTGAACATCTTCCGCGCCTATGGGCCCTAAGGGCCAAGTGTCTCGACACCAAACGGCACAAAGATGTTTGACTCACTGAGACCAACATATTTGCGATGCTGGCCGTCTTCAGCAGTAGAAGTAGCAGCCCCAGCACCAACTGATGTAACTGGGACATGAGAAGGAGCCAGAGTGTCGCCGCAAGTCGCATCCCACACCTGCGCCCTTCCCCGTGCCTAAGCCTAATTGTATTATAAATGTGAAAGTTTGTATGTTTGGCATTCAATCACGCCAGAATTGCTGAAGGTCTGGTATAGCACATAGGCTAATTTTGTAATAGCGGGTAAAATTTTTGAAAATATTTTCTGATCATCTGATGTAAAGTGACGACCGCAGCTGGCATTCTCCTGCAAGACCAGAGAAATCACGGAGCGTTGCCGGCCTTTTAGAACGGTGTATGCGCTTTTTTAAGGTATCCGTGTCGTATCATCCTGGAAAAACCACACAAGGAAGCTCAATCCAGCTGGGTTGTACATGGAAGAAAGGTCCTTGAAAACCACACTGTTGAATAAGCTAGACATTCAGATGGTGGGGATGATATCTTAATTTATGGCGTGTTGTACGAAGGTGAAATTCAACTATCCGTATAATAAATGCGGTAAAAGACACACAATGGAGAACGTCTCTATGTAACACCAAGAGATCTAGCCATTCACACTGCTCTGTATCCGCAACAATTTGAGCAACTCTGCGTTGCACGCGGTCAAATGGTTCAAACTGGTATTGGGATGCGCCAGGCCAGAGATGACATCAATACTCCATATGAGGCGGAATCTACACTTTGCAAAGTACCAGAATGTTGGCCGGCTTGAGGTATTGCCATGCTCTATTTATGACTGTTTCTTTAAACCCAATTTGGCTTTGCCTTCCTGATGACCGCAGAACTGGCAATCTCGAGATTTCGAGACCCAGTATTCCAATACTAGGCAAGGCATTAAGGGAAGTGTTTTTAAAGAGCGGTGATACGGCATACAGGGTTTTTTGTGGTAAACGCACAAACTTGAGTGAATTGAGATCAATTACATTTAATACATAACTCGTGTATACGGCATATCTAGTACTGTTATCGACATAGCAGTGCATGCAATGCACATCATTTATTTACAAAAGAAACAATGTAGGAAATAGAAAAAGTCAAGGTCCTTAATATGTCCCCAATAGTGATATTATTAAGAAATACTAAGAGTTAAAATTGAACTCAAAGACCCCAATAGTACTTTATTTCCTAGATTAATAATACTGTAACTAAAACTAAATAAATAAATAAGTAACGCTTTAAGAAGTTGTTAATGATCCGCTTAGACCGTCTCTGCATACAATGAACCCTTCTCTTTAAACCACCTCGCACCAAACATTCTTTCTTTTTTTGCTTTCTTTCTTCTGTAGAACAATAACTGATCAATAATTTATAAGAATAAATTGTTGATCTACTGGATAAAGCCATCCTCTATTCCATATCCGTACTAACATTCTAAATTAAAAACACACTGCATTATTATTTATTAGTTCGATATTAACTTTTACGTGTCTTGCACGTGTCGATCTCGCTTTATTTATTTATTACAATAATAATTACAGTAATAATGCTTAGAACAATTGCAGTTCTTTTACTAGGTATGTTTTTATTCTATTACTAGCTGACCTGACAGACGTTGTTCTGTATATAAAATTAAGTTTGTTTTTTACCCCCTGAGAAAGTTAGAAGGATATAAGTTCTAGTAACTTATTCATTTTAAACTATTCTTTCAATTTGATTTCTGAACGACGGACACAAAAACAAAATTGTTGTTTTTATTTAATTCCGAGCATTTTCATTTTATTCACATTTTAAACCTTCTCTGGACTTCCACGAATAATTCAAGACCAAAATTAGCCAAATCGTTCCAGCCGTTCTCGAGTTTTTGTGAGACTAACGAACAGCAGTTCATTTTTATATATTCTATTATTATAACTTCAGGTTTGATAATTGATAACTTTTCGTTACATTCATGAGACGACCTGTTCTCATTCTTAAAACATCGCGATATAGGTACAAACATGAATAATAAATCTATGGTCTATCGAAAGAAGTTGTCTACACTTAAATAATATCCAGAGAGATTACAATACAACAAATTCTAATCTCTTGAGAAACGCCGTTTTGTGTCGGATCAAATCCTATTGTTTAAAATTCTAAGAGGCTTCTTGCTTGCTTGCACAGATATCCTTGGTTGTCCCCAGACCTAAGATAGATTAAGAAATTATAGGTCCTATTATGAAATGAATAAAAGGACCAATTTGGGTCAAAATGGCTTGCTGTCCAGGATATATTGCGGACACAACAACACTCTGTCACGCTACTAGTATTGATATTTTTTGTGATTCTTTAACTAAACTTAAAAGTAATTTATGTTCAAAATTTTCGTAATAATTATTAGGCTTCCATATTTTCATTAATATTTAATCCGAATCCATACCAAGCGATATTGTTTTAAACGCAAGCTGTATTTGCTTGTTGTTCGATGTGCATCTCTATTTTTGATTTAAATGTGATTTCTGAACGTAATTAAGACTTAAACCTGTTGGCAAGCCTTATTGATAAATAATATTATTTGTATGTTCTATGGTTTTCAAGGAACCTTTTATAACGTTGACCGAACTGCGGACTGGGCTTCCTTGTACGGTATTTCCAAGACGATACCATATGGATTCCTTTAATAAAGCGCGTTCACCTCAAAACGGTCGGCACGTTGTTTTAAATTCTTATTCCACGAGAATGAGATCTCAAATCTAATAAGAGTTAATTTGTTTTCAGTAATATCTGCAGTGCTGAGCCAGCTCCCGTATGATTACTACCATGATCTTCATTTACCACACAACCCACCATTGTATCCCGTGTTTCGTACACCACCAAGAACACAATTTTCGTGCATAGGTCGGGCAAGAGGGTACTACGCTGATGTTCAAACTGGTTGTCAGGTAAATCATTATCTATTCATAAGAGAGAGACAAGAGTAGAGTTAGCACAAAAGTTCTCATTTTTTTTCTCTCTGGGTTTTTAATCGTAGATCAATATTTTTTTATAATCAAGATCAAATTAGTGTCTGTCTCTTTCGGAATGGTGAATTACTTCAAACATTTCTTAAACGGCATGATCAAATAGGACGCAAACAGAATTGGTCTTGTATATAAATCCGGCAACAATAAGCGGAAAACTTAACAGTGCGATACAGAGTATATTTCCATTCCATTCAGTTTATTAAATTTCTTTGCAATTGTTTGAGTTTTTGGGTAAAAATAGTCGAGAACGGAACTTAAATTTTTGGTTTTTTTACTCTGGTTTTATTTATATTTATCGTGTATTGCTTATACCAATTTAATTAATACCAATATTAGCGATGTGGGATTCGAATTCGCGCATCTTGGGTTACATCCCTGTGCTCTTAACAACTAAGCCAATCGTCCGCATTCTGCATGATCCGTGATAGATGCGGTAGAAGACACACAATGAAGTGATCTCTCCGTTCACAGAGCACTGGATCCTCAATTATAATTGTAATGTTGTTTATCGATTTCAGGTGTTTCACTTCTGCTGGAGACAACATTTGATAAGTACCGACTTGTGCACTAACGGAACACTTTTCAACGAACAATTTCAGGTACAATTTATTTTAATCTAAATTTTAACCTAATATAAATGTTATAAGTGCTAATTTTTTACTCCTGTATATATGTCGCAGGTCGTGGGTCTACTAGTGATATTACAATAACCCGGTAGATTGTCAATCGACTTCATTTTTTACAATTTAACTGCCTCGAAGTCGATTGACAATCTGCCGGGTCATTATAATATCACTAGTGAAATTACAATATCACGGCTTTGACAATATACCTGCGACATTACATATACATCAACGTATACTTGCAACGCCCCGGATATTGACGGGCTTGGCAGCAATGGTGTTCAAAATGACAAAATCACGAATAAATTAAAAATTTCATAGTGTACCCAAATTTATGGACCATATTGAGTTCCATCTGAGCGCTCGTACCAAGATATACCAAGATTAACAGTCGATGCGTCACACGAACGCTTGGCTCGGTTAGTAAGATATATTGCATATATTGTAACGAAATTTTAAAAATGATGATGAGTTTTTTGCGCCCTTTCTTCTCAGGTCTGAAGCATTTTATTTCGAATGCGTTTTAGTTTTCTGACATTCAATATGTGATTTTTAATCCTATTTTGAATAAAAATATTTGAATTTGAGTTTATAATTTATTTTATTTAATTTGTCCACGAATAGTCCAGTAATGTTTCCTCCTGATAAATTATATGATATATTATATATATTAAATATTTCTCATTGGTTTAACCGTTAACGTGTTATTTTTCAGGTTTGTGACCATTTTTACAACGTTCGGTGTGGCTCCCCCTATGAAGATTTATAAACTGAAGAATGCTTTACAAATTGTGTTAATAAATATTTTAGATTAGTTTAATTAATACATTTTAATTTATGAGATTTATTTAACATTTCCGCTCGGAAAGTTTACCGTTAAAATAATGAAATATGTATTTGATGAAGTATCGTACAAACTTCTGTGAAAAATACTAAAATTGTACGGATACTTTATGCATAAAAACAGTAGCCAGTGTATGTGTGTGTTCTTATATAATATGTTACTGTCACTGACAATCAATGACGATATCCACTACGACCACTGTACAGTGTGACGTCAATTTAGTATACTGTGAAGCCGTTCCTTTATAGCCAGTTATACTGGTTACTATTTAAAACGGAACGCAATCCCATATACTGTCAGCAGCATTTTTTGACGCAGCATTCAAATGAGTGTAAAAAAGTTTTCTAGTTCATTAAAAAAACTCTTGTTGGAGTACTGTCAAACTAAAAATATTAGGCGTAACAGTTAGGCACTCGAGTGGTTTTGACTGATCACGTGATCAAAGTACTGTGAGTACGTTATCTCGAAAACGCCAGTGCTCTCAGTAGAATATGGCGGCGATTTATGACGTCATATATTTCCCTAGGGTACTGCGGCAGTGTACTGGCAGTCCATAACGGAACGAATATTTCTACAGTGGTAGCACTGTGCAGTGCTCGCAGTGAATATCGGAATAAACCCTATGGAGGGTAGAGGTAAGGAGTATCATCTGTGTATATGAAAAAGTGTCCGTCAAAAAGTATTATATTAGGGTGGCGGCACAGTAGCATCAGGGTAAATTTTAAAAGAAGTTCCAACTATAAAATAATATTAATCTCTCTAGGTGCACGTTTCCCTATAACAATTCTTTATGGTTATATTTACTACATTACTTTGTGCAACGTAAGTTATTGAAATTATCAATAATTCACTACTTTAGTCGACAATAATATATTTTTTTTTACTCTGCATACTTCAATTCGTTTTAATTGCTACATTCACCATACTTCATACCATACCCAGTGCCAATGTGGAAGCTTTTTGAACTTTTATTTACCTACACATGAGCTGGACTTTTTCAACTTATCATATATGTGAGACATATTAACATACATATGAGATGATTTTCATTGCCAAATATAGACAAAACACGTCGTATATAAATAAAGCTGAAATATAGAATATTAGACCAGTGCCGAAGCCTTTGAAAATGATAAAAAGTGAAACAAAATAATAATAGGATGAACCCATTAGAAAATGACAAGAATATAACAAAAATTAAGGGAAAAATAAATTACGGGCGATATGAGGTCGGGAAGTGGAAAATGGGGGGGGGGGGGGGTTAGGGTTAGTGGTTTATCTTGATTTCCGGCAAAACGACAAGTCCTATGGAAAAAAGTTAATTGGTTCAAAATTTAGGTGAAATATTCCAAAAAACAAGTTTTTAGTTTTTTATTTATATCTTTTTCAAAAAAAAATTTTTTCTACTAAATTTGGTAAAAACTTACCTTGTTATGTCCCAAATACACTGTAATTTATTTGATTTAAAATATTTATTTTTTCGGCTTATTTTAACTTAATATCAAAAAAGCACCATTATTTTCAATCGAAAATTCTGACGTCAAAATATCAGCTTTTTTCAAAAACTTTGGGGGCTTTTTGTTCGTTGAAATATGTACTTTGTGATGGTGTAAAAAAATATACATTTCTATAGGAAATATTCACAGAAAATGCAAAAAATAAAAAAAAAACTCAAATTTGAATTTTTTTTTAATCATTATGTACAATTTTGAGGTATTTATTACAATTTACACTTTAATTACTCAAAAAACGTAAGATTTAACGAAAAAATTGCAAATTAAAATATACCTCTATAATTAACAAACAAATAAGTTAATAAAGTAATTAAAAATAATCATGACATTTATTTTCTCAAACCAGGCTCTGGAAATGAAAAGGATCTATTTTTCACGTCTAATAGTTTCAAACATGAATCCTTCAAAAATATTGTTGCATTTCTGCATTGTTTTTTTGGTTGCGATACAACATCTGGATTTGCCGGAAAAGGAAATAAATGTATCGTTAATTCTATATTAGACGCGAAAAATTTGTCAAATTTGGCCAATGTTTTTTACAAGAAAGATGAAAGTAAAGAAAATATAAAAAAAAATGGATTACAATTAATCAAATCTATTTATAAGTGTAAAAAAGAAAAAATAACACTGAATCAATTAAGGTCTCAAAAATAACAATTGGCAAAAATTAAATCATCCTTCATTTTGGCAAACCTCCCACCCACAGAAGGAGCATTAGAACAACATTGTTACAGAGCATATTATCAGCTTCAAACTTGGTCGGGTAACGAATTGACAGCAACAGATTGGGGCTGGAAGCAACATCAGCGTGGCATTATGCCCAAATTTACAGAAAAGGATTTAATTCCGGAAGTATTGCTCAAAAATATTTGCTGCAGCTGTGAAACTGGATGTAACAGTTTAAAATGTGGCTGCCGAAAACATGGCTTAAAATGCACTAATTGTCATGGTTCTGAAAATTGCTCCAATAAGGAAGAAAAAATCTACGAGGAAGTAAATGATTCAGATGAAATTGTGGATGAAGAACCAATGCAGACTGGAAATAACATTAGAGACGAAGATGATGGTCTTGAAGATTTCGACGATCAACTAGAGTTCGAAAGATTTGTCGAATCTGACGATGAAGAACTGCCTGCAAAGAGACAAAAACTAATGAATTACTGATTAGAATTTCAGATAAGGTATTTATAAATAACAAGATTAACGTTTTTTTAAAAAAATATAATGAATAACATAATCAGAATTAAGTTTCTAAATTCAATAGTACGATTTACATGTATATACACATATATACGTTATCATACATAGAAAATCTCATACAATTTATATTGTATGAGATTTTCTATGACATGAATATAATTTGAGTAAAATAAATAAACTTTTTAACTAAACAAAATTGCAGCAACCACATTTTTTTGATGAAATTGTACATAGTGCTTTAAAAAAAAACGAATTTGAGTTTTTTTCAATTTTTTTTTTAAGAATTGGGAACCTCCTCCTTTTTGAAGTCGGTTAAAAATACAGTATTATGTTAATTTATAAGATACATTGCACCTCAAGCATAATCATTATACTATAATGAATCTTAAATAGTTTTTTTTATTTTTCAATCAAAAATTTTGAATATTTTTTAATTGTCTAATTGGTGGCTGTAAATTATTCCAGCACATAGTAGAACTATGGTACCATGGCATCTTCAGATTATTTCATATCATTCTATGTAGCTTATATCATCATAATACTTTAAATAAATTAGCAAAAAGTACTTTATGTTAATTTCGTCATTACATTTCGATGAAATTAATGAAAAATTATCCCAGATTCTAACTACCAGCTACTTGCGTATCTGTTCATTAAATAAAAAACAGGCTAAGAACTTAAGTTTTATTTAACATGAAAATAAAAATTAAAAATCAAGTGTGGCCCCCACACTCGATTTTTACTTTATGCTAAAATGACAGCTTGTATTCGTGCAAACTTCTGAGAAACGCTCTCCTTGCCTTCGCAGTACTCGCTGACGTCGGTCCTCATCATATATTCTGATGTTCTGGCATCCTTTCCTTCCAACCGAAAATAAAACTCTACCCCATGCCTCTCGAGTCCACGTCTCTGTGCTTGCGGAGTAAATTAGGGTCACGGCCTGCACGACGAATGCATATATTGGCAGCGAGAAGAATCCTCCTGTCAGTCCATAAGCTAGTTTGAACACCTCTCACTTCCTCTAGTCTTTTTGTGGTCGGCATAAGAAGATTTGAGATTTCTCAATGCCTGGTTCACCAGGAAACGGTCGTCTCGAGCTTATGTGCATGGTGTTCTACCAGACCCAGGCCTTCCAGTCATTCTCTTGATATCGTTGCCAAGTCCTCTGGACAGTCGAACGACTCACATTTAGCCTCTGGGACACATAATATTAACTTCACCCATCCTAAAGTACCGCTATAATTTTGTTCGCTGTTTTAGTTCTATCAACCATTTTAGAAACCGCTATATAATGGTATCAAGACTTCAAAATATTAAGGAAATAGGATAATCCGACAATTTTTTTTTTAAATGTTTTTTTTTTTTTTTTCTTCTTTTGGCAATAGCGTTTACTTTTTGCCAATAACGTAAATTAAAAGATTGGGAAACTAAGTTAAAAAAGGATACGGAACACGGGAAAGGATCAGATAAGTAGAAAGAGGATTGAAACGGATATTAAAAATTTCATAAATATACATATATACTTGCTACTTACACAACATTACAAATATTTAAACTTTAATATGATTCTGAAGAATGAAAGATGACAATATTTTATAAAATTTACATGGATACATAATTAGACAGGATATACAGGTAGGAAAAGGAACATTAAGAGATATTAGATCATTCAGGAATGAGGAGTGGTCGTATAGAGAACATGAAAAGAAAATGTGATCTAGATCACATTTATCGGATTCACATTCACACATGTCAGTAGATACAATGCCTAATCTATTAAGATGAACAGGAGTGCAAACATGACCCAAACGCATTCTTATGATAGAAGAACATACTAACTTATTGCATTTGGCACGGAAAAACCATGGTTTAAATGAAATAAGTGGCTGAAGGTTAAAATATTTCCTGCCTTTTGATTGACCAGTTTCAGTCCAAAGCCTATTCCAACAATCCTGAAGGTGAACTATAGGAAGAGCACCTAGATCCTGGCAAAAAACTTTATAAGGGAAAATGTCGCCATCGACCACGGCTTCATTAGCTAGTTGGTCTGCTTTTATATTACCAGGAATGTCGCTATGGCTGGGGATCCATACAAACAACACAGAAAGACCAAAGTGATTGCATTTATTTAATAGATTTCTTAATTCTATGACAACAGAAGAAATGTTTTTTGATTTAAATGGGAACCTATTGAGAGACTGTAAGGCACTTTTAGAATCAGAGAAAATTATTGTTTTTGGAAGTTTAAATAGAATAATATATTCAATAGCCTTAAAAATACCATAACATTCCCCAGTAAACACCGATGTTTCCGCAGGTAGTTTAATTTTCTGTGATATTTTAAATTGAGCGTGATAGACACCTACACCAACGGGATCCGAGGAGGAATGTTTAGACGCGTCTGTGTAAATATGATGGTAATCAACCCAAACAGTATTTTTAAGAAGATTAAACGAAAAATTTGTACTAATATCGTGCTTATTTAAATCTGAGTTAAAATTAATTTCTGGAAGCAACATTAATGCTTCAAAGCTAGTACTGAAAAGAGGATAATTAATGGATCGATGAATAGGAGCTTTTATGTTGATAAATTTCTTAAAACTATTGATTAGACAAGGTGGTTTTTTATTTGACCAATATGCAGATGAATCTATATAATGAGAAAGTTTCTGAAGTTTGTTATAAAGAGAGTGGTTAAGAAACTGAAAAGATCGGAATATAAATTTGTCTGCTAAATATTGACGACGTAGATGTAGTGGAGGATCACCACATTCTACTTGAAGAGCATTGATAGGACTTGACCGCATAGCACCAGAAACTACTCGTAAAGATTTGGACTGTATGAGATCTAGTTTTTTAAATGCCTTAACACTACCAGGCTCCAGCAAGAATGTACCATAATCTAATATACTTCTTATAAGAGCATTATATAACAATTTCATGCAAAAAGGGTGCGCACCCCACCAAACACCTGACAGACATCTTAAAATATTAAGAGTACGCTCACATTTAGCATTTAGGTAATCACAATGTGGGATACCAGTTAGTTTCGAATCTAAGACAATTCCCAAAAACTTAACATTATCTTTAACTGGAATCTGATAACCCTCATAAAATATAGAAATAGGAGGAGGAGTTCTTGATCTCGTGAATAAAACTATTGTACTTTTTTCAGGTGATAGATCAAGGCCATTTAAGTCCAACCAAGTTTTTAAATTTATCAGCGGTTGTGTTATAGAAGAACTAGCTTTTTCAATAGAAATATCACGACAGTAAATTAATAGATCATCAGCATACTGAAGAACATTTACACTATTAAGTGATGATTTTAAATCGTGTGTATAAATATTATACAATATTGGGCTAAGTACTGATCCCTGGGGGAGGCCCTTTGAAACAAGTCGAGTAATTGACTTCCTGTCATCTAGTTTCAGGATTATGTATCTTTCGGAAAGCATGTTTATGATAAAATTTGTTAATAGCAGAGGTATATTAAGTTGTAAAAGCTTACTCTTTAAAATACTTATTACGACATTATCATAGGCACAATTTATATCTAAGAACGCAGCTATTACTGATTTATTATTTGAAAATGATAATTGAATATCAGAAATGAATATACTTAAGCTATCAATAGTACTTTTCCCACGTCTGAAACCGAATTGGGATTCACATAATAGACCGTTATGCTCAACAAACCATTCTAAACGATTTTTTATAAGATGTTCTGTAATTTTCATCAAAACAGAAGAAAGTGCGATTGGGCGATAGGCAGAATGGTCTGCAGAACACCTATTAGGTTTCAGTACGGGAATTATTTCTTGACGTTTCCACGTGGAGGGGATGTTACCAGATGTCACTATGGAATTTATAAGAGATAAATAATAAAATAAAGCATCATCATCTAAATGAGAGATAAAGGAATACGGAATACCGTCCAGTCCAGGAGCAGAATCCTTAACATGAGACAATACACCTTTTAGTTCAGTGAGAGAAAATATACTGTTTAAACCAAAACAGTTATCATTATTTATATTTATTACAGGGTAACCAATTATTAAGTCTTCAGGAACGAAAGGTGGAGCCAATTTATCTAAAAAGCTATTAACTAAATGAAAAGGGATTGATTTTGGAGATGAATCTTTGTATGCAGATCTAAACCTTCTTATATTTTGCCATGCAAGAGATGGTTTGACATCAGGTGATATTGAATAGCAGAAATTTTTCCAGCCATCAAATTTCTTTTTCTTTAGAAATTTTGAAGTTTCTGACATACTCTTTGTAAGAATTTCAAAATTCTCATCAGTGGAGCATTGACAGTATGTAATTTCAGTATATTTTCTTCTCTTTACTGCCTCAGTACATTCGTTATCCCACCAAGGAGGAGAAGGAATAAAACCCAAAGAGCTATTTTTACTTGGAAATATCACATTGGCAACCTCAATAAAGAATCTGCACACTGAGATTCTGTACCTGGATTAATTTTTGGAAGTGTAATAATTTTGTTTTATATTAGATCTTTATATAAATCCCAATCAACATCATTAAGCTTATATTTTAAACGAGGAGAATAAGTTTTATGTAATACTTTATTGTTATTATTGCAGGTTGGAAATGATAATAATAGTGGGAAGTGATCACTACCAAAAGTAGATCGTAATGGATCCCAGGACAAAGAAGAAGCAAGATTAGGTGTAGTGACTGTTAAATCTGGAGCACTTGGGCCCTCGTCAGGATGAGAACGTCGTGTAGGACGACCATCATTTAATATACACAAATTCACTGAATCAAATATATCTATTAATGTGTTACCATAACTATTAGAAGATAAGTAACCCCAGGATTCATGGCGACAGTTAAAATCACCAAGGATCATAAAAGGCTTCGGAAGAATGGAAATAATATCTTTAATTTCATTTAAGATTGCAGAAGAAGGATGAGGTATATAAATAGATACATAACAGATATTTTCAACTAAAGCAGCAATAATAGAAAAATCATTACTGTGAGAAGGAATAGAGAAGAGAGAAAAGGAAAGAGGGTGTTTCACAAGCATGGCTACTCCGCCATGCCCATCCACACGATCTTCTCTGAGACATGAATAACCACGAATCTTAAATAAAGATCCTGGTTTCAACCATGTCTCTTGAAGAGCACAGATATAAGGTTTATATTTATTTAATAAATAAATAAGATCACTTTTTTTAGGAGTGATGCTTTGACAATTCCATTGAAGAACTTTGTCCATTATTTGGTTTATAAATTTGAGTAATTGCAGAAACTAATAAGGCAGCGTTGGACGGTGAAAATTCATTCGATTGACTAAGAGATTTTATAAGAGAAATAATTAAATCAATTACTGAGGATTCCAAAGGATTTTCATTTACTTTGTTAATTAATGCACATCCATTAGAGGGTTGGGGAATATTAAAATCCCTTAAAATTTCTTGGTGAGCAGATTTGTCATATCCTTTGCTAAGTGTAGGTGGAGGCTTTGGTTTAACAAAAACAGTTTTTTTTATATGAAGTATTGTTTATAGCTTTATGTGTTGAATGTTGATGCTGGGTTGGAAAAGTATTAAGAGTGATGTTAGGTGATGAGAGTAATGTATCTGCATATGAAATTCGAGAGACAGTTGGATGTATCTTTGAAGCTTCTGAATAGGAAATACAGTTTTTAGCCATTGATTCCTTTATAGCTCTTTGTCTTTCATATTCTAAACATTTTTTATCAGTTGCAATATGGGAACCTTTACATAAACAACAAGATATAAAATCATCTTGAACAGAGCAGTTATCACCACTATGTCCTTGACCACATCTAAAACATCTTGGTTTAGATCTGCATTGAGATTTCACATGACCAAACCGACAACAATTGTAGCATTGAATAGTAGGATATATATACAAGTCTACAGTAAGAGAAGTGTAGCACAAATATACTCGTTTAGGCAAAAACTGTCCATCAAAAGTAAATACCACAGACTCAGTACATTTAAGATGGTTTTGTCCATCAATCATCATCTTTCGTTTTATTCTCCTAATTTTTATGATTGGGCCACAGCCAATAGGAACAGAAACATTATCTTTTATTTCCTCTTCAGACCACTCAGCTGGTACTCCTCTGACTATTCCTATTCTACTCACAGAAAATGATGGAATAAAAGCCTTATATTTTTCATTTTCTAAATTTTTGTTCTCAACAAAGTCATTTGCATCTTGGTACTTAGAAAAAGAAATAGATAACCTATTCCGGCCTATCCTTTTTAAACTTCCATTCACAATATTTTTAATAGAATTTCTTTTGAGAAAACGACCAAATGTAACTGGATGTAAAGTAACATTATCATCGGGAGATGAATACTGTTTCTGAATGTGTACAACAAAAGGAGCAGCATCTAATGAGTTATATAACAGCCTTGCAACAGGGGGCTGTGGCTGTTGTGGAGTGTCTGTGTTATTTTTTTGTATGTTCTCTACTACTATAGAAGAATTATTGCAGGAATCGACTTTGGAAAGAATTTGTTTATCACTAATGTCTACACATTTGCAATCACTTTCCTTAATATCTTTCTTATCACCACGGTGCATATTCTGGGTCGAGCTGACACTCTTTTACGGCCACTGGATGTCTGAGACACAGAACCATCTGTATCCATCGTGCTACCTTCGTCATTATGAGAAATTGTCACTACATGACCTATATCAGGGGCTGTCCCCCCAGGATCATCCGGGGGGTCCATCATATAGAAAAGTGAAGAAAAGAAGACTTACCAATAGGATGAAATTTACACAAATTAACACTTTAATAAAAACTAACTACTAAAATATATACAAACTACAACTTATCTGATCAAAATATCTAAATATTTACATGAAATTTAAAAATAAAATGAAAAATTATCAAAATTACGTGCGACCGATCTTAAGTTTCCCGCCCTTCTTTCAATTTAAATGAGTTAGAGTTAATACGAAGTTTCAACATTTCCCGCCAAGATTCGCCAAAGAGGATGTAAATAGTACCTAATAATAGGCGGGACTGCCTACGTAAAAATTATTCTTAGAAAAATTAAATTAAAAAAATTAAATTTAGTTTAGTATGAAACGTGGAGTGATTTGACATAAGTTTAAAATAGTAGTAATTACGTGATATTAGCGAGTGAAGCATCTTTATGCTAGTGTGTGTGTCCGGTTACGGGGTATACCAGTTACACACAATGATATTCTTATTTTATTTTATTTTATTTGGGACACAAAACAATTACACACTAGATGATTACACTAGAGGAAGAAATAACATAAATAGTACTGAGTGCATAAACAACGACAATGTCCACGGGTTACTATTTAAGTGTTAGGTAACAAGAAAGAAAAGTAGTTATTACAAACAGATGTTGCTTACAATATTATTATGATGTTACATATAAGTTTCCAATGAGAATATTTAATTTCATAACAATGAGATTTAAGTTTAAATTTAATTAAATAACATTAATTAAGTTGATGCTGTTTCAATGTGTTATTAATTGCTGATTTGAATTGTCGTTCCGATATACCTAATATGTCAATATCTGAAAAGATTTCATTGTATGTGCTAAATAGGCGTTGCAGAGGCGCGCGTTTGCCGGAGTTGGTTCGAATTGGGCTAACTGCAAAAAGGGGACGCTTACGTACACAGCGCTGACATACAACTCTTGGGACCTGGAAGTTTAGATTGTGTACTAAATCACTGCAGTCATATTTGTTGTTACATAATCCATATAATGTTTTAGCCCCAAGAAGTTTCCTTCTGGTCTTTAGGGTCTGTAAGTTATATTTTTGTAGCAGATCGGGGTATGATAATTTAGATCGGTAACATCTATAATGAGTCGATTTTAGAAATTTACGCTGTATAGTCTCAATCATATCGGTATATTTACTGTACAGAGGATCCCAGACCTGTACAGCGTATTCAAGTTGAGGACGTATTAGTGATTTGTAAAGTGTTATGTATGTTGTATGTTGTTTAAACTGGCGGGTTACGCGCATGACAAATCCAAACATCCTACATGCATTGTTTACAATATTGTTGATGTGCTGGTCTAAATGTAGTTCAGAGTCAAGCTGTATGCCTAGATCACGGACACTGCACATTTTAGCTAGATTTGAACTGCAAAGGGAATATTGGGAGGTAATAATATTTCTTTTTTTAGAAAACGTTATAGAGTGGCACTTGGGAATGCTCAGGAATAATTTATTTGCGTTGCAATAGTCGGTGAGTCTATTTAAATCCTGTTGAAAGAGAATAATGTCAGAAGGATTTGATATGGTTTTATATATCTTCAGGTCGTCTGCATAAAGTAAGAATTTTGAATTTAGGAAACATGTGTGAATATCATTAGTAAATAGAACGAATAAAAAAGGTCCTAAAATAGATCCCTGAGGAACACCGGATGTTACATTAACAGGTCGAGACTCATAACCACTAATGACGATTTTCTGGGTACGTTTAGTAAGATAGGATGCAAACCAATGAAGCAGGTTGCCTTTAATGCTATTTTAGGAGATTTTATCCAATAATATTTTGTGGTCAACTTTGTCAAACGCCTTTTGAAAATCTGTGTAAACAGTATCGGTTTGAATATTTTGATCAATGTTATGGAAAAGAGAGGTCGTGAATAAAATTAAATTTGTTGTGGTTGATCTTCCCTTGACAAAGCCATGCTGTTGTTCTAATATACTGTTGTGAAGTAGGGGGTAAATTTTATCATGTACAAGACTCTCAAAGACCTTTGACAAAGATGACATTATTGAGATAGGGCGGTATTTTTCAACATTACTTCTAGGTCCGTTTTTATGAATCGGAACTAAATTTGCATGCTTCCAAACGCTAGGGAATATTCCTTCATTCAAACATTTATTAAATATTATTTGTATTGGATAGGAGATGGTTTCCCACGTATTTTTAAGAAACCTAGCTGGAATTCCGTCAGGTCCCGGACCTTTTGAAGGGTCCAGAGATTTCAGTTTAATTTTTATATCTGATAATGTGACACTCAGATTACTTACATTAGTGTTATTAGTGTTTGTGCATAAAGGGGGGGCCCAGTTATCTAAATTAAGACTTGATGGCTCATAAGAAGATTCAAAAAAAGAAGAAAACATATCGCAAATAGTTTCAGGATTACTAGAGGAGAAGTCCATGTATGTCATATGATGTGGAATACCAATATTTTTTTTACTGTTGGCTACAATGTTCCAAAAATATTTAATATTAGAGTGAACACTATCCTCTACAGAATTAATGTACCTTTTGTAACATAATCCGCATTCTTTCTTGAAACGTCTTCTAAACATGGAGAAAGTTTCATAATCCGAGATATTATTATATTTCTTCCACCTACTCCATGCTCGGGATTTATTTTTAAAAATGTGTATTAGAGACGGTGAAAACCAAATGGGAAATTGCATATTTTTAAGATTTGAAAGTGGTATGTTATTTTTAATAGTAGTATTAATGATTTCATAAAACTTTGCTATGGATAGCTCGCAGGATGTATCTTTTAGTAACGAGTCCCAGTCAGTATTGTCAATCTCCTTGTTAATTGATACATAGTCAGCTTTATTAAAATTATACCTCATAACCTTTTTCTTTAGTAGTGGAGTAAATATATCAAAAAATGTTAAAATATGTATGGGTGGATGGTGTGCATCAATATTAACTAGAGATTTACTGGGTTGCAATATTTGACAGTTCACAATATTATAGTATTAAAAGAAGTAGATATGTCACTAGCGCGCCGAAAATCAATCACCTAAATTGAGTCAATTCGTTCATTTGGTCGTAGTCGCTCTCTCGATACGAAAACGGTACACACGCGTTTGTTGTTGACAGAATTGCTTACAATTTGATATAGGTACAACATTAAAATGTCGTCTTGTGTTATGGGAAGATACACTAATTACGAAAGTATAAAAAAAATCATAGAATTATATTACCACAGTCAAGAAATCATGAATTATAACATTTTATTTGATTTCATTATTTATCTAACAAAATAAATATGTCGCCATGACAACGCCGATCGCCGCCAAGCCGATTATAGATTTACGTACAGAAATGACAAAATATTGATGCTGACTGTTACGGGATGATCGAGGTAGAATATTTTAGGAAATGATGTAAAAAAGTCGTTGTTGCAGTGAATGTAATACGAAATGTAATAATTTTTAATAAACAAGTGCGTATAGGTAGCTGAACTATCAAACTACTAAAACAAGTTTTAGGGTAGGTAGCGGATGTAGACAGTGAGTGCTATTTGTTTACGTAGGAGTTTTTTCAGTAACACTGTCCCTTTCAGTAGATACATCCCTTGCTAACTGCAGAAGAATCAATGGATTATTTTCTTCTTCTCCCATTACACTTAAAACTTTTTGGGAGCCGTCGTTAGTAAAATTGTAAAAATGGGACCTCTACTGTAGAAAGAGACCTTTCGGTTTTGTTTTGGTGTCTGTATATTTTTTATTATTTTATGTATAAAAAATTGATATCATCAATGTGGCTAAATATTATAATAAATATTAAATATTTTTTTTATAAAGCAATTACACATTATCTACCTAAGTTCAATGCAGTTTTACTACTTTATAGCTTTTACTACATGAACTCATGAATGAATCGTAATTTAGGCATAAATCACAGTGTACGGTAAAAAATCATATCTCATGAATTTAATGTATTTTTTCTGTACAAATACGAAGCAATAAGCAAATAGAGTTATCTCTTTTTCGCTTGCGATAATTGCATTTACTATCCTTCTTTGACGTGTAATCGTAATGTAGTGTGCTATTGCAATGTTAAATTATTCATATGTGCGTTAGTGTATCATTTTCAAACACCCAATGTTGTCTACGTAACCTATCTATACTTTAAAATATCATAGGTTACACAGTTTTTTCTCCCTCAGATAATCATATTATATCCACAAATACTTTTACATTATTGTTTTTAAACTTTTTAAACAACGCACAACGGCATTTTTAAAATATTTTATTGCGACGCAAACTGATCTGTTACAGACGATGGCAAATCTCATAATGGCGGCCGATCCGCTTGTATTAGTGTAAGTGTATGCCTGCGGCTATGTATTTACACGTTTACCGACTTGTTTTGGTGCCTCACTGTTACGTAAGGTGACACAGAGTCCTTATTTTTTTACTCGTCCGTCTTACGTGTATGGCGATTGGCGACGAAGTATAATCCAGCTAAGTTTAAAAGCGAACAGTTCCTTGTAACGGTAGTCGATTTGCTTATCTCCGTTTTTTACAAGATTATAGCCGTCATCTGTCAATATATAAATGACTGCACGTTTCATACAACCGCGTGAATCGCTTTTTTCTTAGACAGTTTCGCTAGGCTACGATTCGCGATTAACTGCAATTTTTGATATAGTCCGACTATGTCTTAAATTTGAATTTGGAATAAACTTATTTATGCACCACAACACTTCATAAATGTGCCAGTATATTCTCAAATGATTAAAACCTCTTTTGGTATTGTCTATCTGGTATTTTCTAAAGGGACGGGAAAAGTTAAATCCGCCCGTTTTTTTGCAAATGAGTTTATTATGCGGGATATAATAAAATAAAACCATATTAAATTAAAAATAAATATATTAACTTAATTAAATAGTGTATCTTAGTCTATTTGTTCTCAAATTTAACAAACAATGAGCAACATTCCACAAAATTATGGAAATAATTTATTAAAGCGTTTTTTATTTACAAAACAAAATTTCAACACGAAATATTTACAATCTATGGGAAATATTTACAAAGGCACTTAATTTAATTATTGTAACATTTTTATCACATTTAAAATGGAAATAGTTTAATATTGTGGTAATTAATAAAAAATAAATCTTAAATAAAGTTCACATATTAGTATAATGGCAGTGTTTTAGGTTCCTTTTTCGGATAAAAACTCAAAGTTACAGTTACAGTTTGAATGAAGAGAATTACACTATTACAATAAATTATGTAGTTTTAAAATGGCGTCGCTTTATTTTTATCCATTTGCCTCTAAGTAAAACTTGCGTCCTTAAAGTATTTAACCCAAAGGATAGCACGGGTTGAAAAGTATACGGGAAGTAAATAATGTTATGTAGTGTTATTTTCTTAGTTTCGATAACGCTTTCTCAGTTTCTAATAAACCATATAGAAGATATAAGATGTTTGATATATATATTGTTAATAATAATCATGTGTTTATTACAATTATTAAGCTTTATGTTGCGGGACTAGTGTTACATATATAATAATAAATTGTAGTTATATTTGCAGAGATTTGAACATATTTATACTGACAACGCCCAGAAGCGCCCTCTATTGGCAACTTATACTTGATACAATATTCGCACGCTGGCAAAAATAGCGGACCCCGGCAAAGCTGTTTATCGTTTGTCTGCTTATAAAGTTTCGTAAAGGGTACTGTTGATACATTATATCGATATATAATGTTGTGACATCACTGTTGAAATATATCAAAACACACACGTAACAAGAAAAAATTTGGTAAATGCGTGAATTAAGTGCTACTTATAAAGTGAGTAGTTTACTCAAACTGAGCAAAAAGATGCTTTAATGGGTAAACCAGGCACTAGTAAGAGAAACTGATGGGGTGTATGTATACAGCAGTAAATTTCAGACTTTATACACTTCTTTTAATGAAAACTTTCACCACCCTCCCCTATTATTTCCACATCAGTGGACAAGTAGCCTTAAATTTAATTATGCTGTAACATTTCAAAGAACTGCCCACTCCACTTGGTTAAATACTCTACGTATAGTCACTTATTGGGTAAGCTTTATAACAGATCATTGCTTAAATATATAAAAATCTAAACATTAACGTAGTATAACAAAAGATATTCACATTTTATTTTAAACTGACAGTGTACGTAATACAATATTAATTACTATTTTCCACGACTTAATAAAACTATAAGAAAAATATGACTGATATTATGCAGTATAACAAACACTGGTGTAATCAATAGAAGCCTCACTCTCTTTCTCTATTTTTATCTCTTTCTCAATCCTGTGTGATAGCGCGAATATGTAAAGCACAAAATATATAAGTTACAAAAATTAAATATATATATTTAATGTACGCTGTGATATCGAAATATGAATTCCAACATCGTGTGAGTTTAATAAAACACATAACATTTAAGTTTAATCAGACGAGCGCCGATATTACGTCTTGATGTGAATTGAACTTCCGTTGTTTATCGATTTGAATTTAGAACACTATTTTCTCATTTAAAAAAATCAACCATAACTTTATGTAAAAGTCTTACTAAATATCCAGTAATATCCAGTCTACGGTGTGTGCTACGTCGTAGAAGATGGCGGTTAGCGCACCCAGCGGAGACTACACTGATAACATAACATCTACCATCTATGATGCGCCGCTGTCACATTGACAGTTGTCATTCCCGCTACCGCGATAGCCCGCGCACAATATGTCGGGTTATGTTACATTATTAAAGACCACAACTGGTAATTATGTTTGTAATTTTGTTAGATAACCTAACTTTAAATACCAATAGATCTGCATATGATATTAGCAAAATGCTAGAGACGTTGTCAAACGTACATTTAAAATATTAATCGCCATTAAGCCGAAAATGGTTATATATAATAGTAACGCAAAATATTTCAGACATCTATATTATATGTGGCGATTTGTATGTCACTTTATGTTTGTGTGCGTGCATTGCTCAAATTAGAGGTTTACTGTCAATTTCAAACTGTCTAATTTTTGTCGACGTTTTCATAGCTGTCATAGTCTATCTAGCCGTCTAAATGATCTAAGGCGGTAAATAGCCTTACTTTCCGCATACGCAAAATAAATAGATTTTTAAACATAAACAATATTATGTATCTATATGTATCAGTGTTTGATATAATCCTCACCATCTGGATGTGTGGCGTTCTTACACAGTGCATTTTCAAGAAACGTATAACCAAACTGTGGAATAAGCTACCTAGTTCTTTGCGCGGAATACCGCGGAAATATCCAGAACGATACGACATGGGTACTAAAGGCTGGAAATGCACTTGTTTTTCCTCCAGTGCAACAGAATAATTACGATAAAATTATTAAGCATATTTCAAAGAAAATTCCGTGATGTTATAAATAACCCACAATAGCATACAAAAAATGACTACAACTATCGTTTATGCACAAGTATTGTGAATTATTGTGGCATTTTTTACATATGTTATATGGATGAAATTGCAGACACCGGTTATTGCAATTATTTATATAAATTACGATCTCTTAGTATTCTCTGTAAAATATTGTGTAATAAAAGTTTGTTCAAATTGGAAACACTATATACGATATACTATGCATAACCCAAAACATGATCTTGCAGGATCATTTTTCCGCACCCCACATTTTCTGCTCTATGCCCAGACACTGCTGGTACCGCTACCACATACCATACTAACGGCTCTTGGTTACTTAAAAGTGAAATTTACATTAATTAAGTAACGAGTAAGTGTAATATTAAAAGATAAAACAAAAGATCGTACGTTTTATTTTAATATGTTTGTCAGGTCAACAAGAGTCTAATAAATTAGTTTTAAAAGCCTTGAATTCGTGTGATTTCTAAACACAACTTTGTTATAATCCATGCCACAATTAATTATAATTTTGTAATTAAATAAATCTTTTCAATAACGGTATAATCCTTTTAAACGTATTATCTGATACTCTCCATAATAGAAAACAATCCAACAATTATTAGTGTACTAAGATAAAATGGTAATCTTAATTAGTGGTATTTCATCTGTGTGGTTGTCGATGCTATGACAATGTAGTGGCGTGTGATATCCAGTCTACGGTGTGTGCTACTCTGTGGTAAATGCCGGGTTGTCCGCGGCTAGCGCACGAGTACCCAGCGGAGACTACACCGATGAGATACCATCTACCGGCGCGCTCTAGCATCAATGGTCCGCCGCTGTCACCTTGACAGCTGTCCTTCCCGCCACCGCGGTAGCCCGCGCACAGCATCTCGGGATATATTACAACGTTTATACCTGTAAAATTTAAAATATATTCACCAATCTTTCTGATTGAAGGATGATATTCTTTTTTCGATGTTGTGAAACAAACAACTTAAGCTTAATAACACACTACACATATGCCAATAAAACTAAAAAAACTGTTAATATTTTTAACTGAAAAACTTTCCATTTTATATAAACGATAGATTTCGGTACTTGTGGCGGGTCGTTCCCTTCAACTTTCATAAGTGTCATTTCTTTGACCTATGTAAAAAAAATAATTTTGCTTGGTTCATTTATTCGTTTTTAAACTTTTATCATCGCGGAACTTTAACATTGTAATTATTATGACGGGTACGGGTATAATTAGGGAATCAAAGACCAAAACGAATTAGGCGCCACGTGGACAGATTGATGTAGGTACTATTAGTGTCAAGTGTCAATGTGTATTGTGTCAAGAGTTTCTTGTCGCCACCTCAGTTCCGCCGCGACCATGCTTCATGCAATTGGATCGAATTATCAGCAAAAAATTAATAAAATATATATCGTGAGTCTATCTTGCTGCTAGACAATCGATGAAACGCTACGTCTGACACTCGCGATTTGAATGTCACTTTGTGTTAGTGTGCGTGCATTGCTCAAAATAGGTTATATGTCAACCCTTTTTTAGACGTTTTCACAGCTGTCACAGTCTTTCTAGACGTATAAATGATCTAAGTGATTTTGATTTGACTTGATAAGGCCTTGTCAAAAAGTTACTTAATGTGAGTCTATGGTGATCCGTATACATTCTGGTTTGTTATCCATTCAAAAATAAATGATGAAGTAGCAATACCTACTACCCCAGACAAAGATTGCTGTAATCAATTAGTTCTACCGTCTGCCACTCTCACTTTTTTTTTTTATGGAATAGGAGGACAAACGAGCCTACGGGTCACCTGTTGTTAAGTGATCATCACCAGAGAAATCACAGGAGCGTTGCCGGCCTTTAAGGAAGGTGTACGCGCTTTTTATGAAGGTACCCATCTCGTATCGTTCCGAAAACACCGCACAAGGAAGTTCATTCCACAGCTTTGTAGTACGTGGAAGAAAGCTCCTTGTAAACCGCACTGTGGAGGACCACCACACATCCAGATGGTGAGGATGATATCCTAACTTGTGGCGTGTCGTGCGAAGGTGGAATACGGCGGCAGGAATTAGGTAAAACAGCTCTTCGGAACACTCGCCGTGATAAATGCGGTAGAAGACACACAATGAAGCGACGTCTCTACGCAACTGTAATAAATTCAGCTCAAATACTAACCGTTAGCTCTATGCCACCTCTCACAAACTCTGTTATCTAATACTGGCACGTCGACAGCTTGGAGCGTCCGGGGCCTTAGTCTTGAGCCAGGGCTTAAGGCTCCCCAGCCTGCTGCCCATCCGTACTGGCCCAGAAAATCTGAGCCCCTTTCCGGGAGGCAGATTGGGGCTGAAATTTATAGGGAAACATTTTATAGAAACTATGTGTCGTCAAATATCTCTTTAAATTTGGGTCCATGTTGATATTAAAAACATCTCACGTACTCAAGGTTAAACTGTTTTTTTTATGACAGTAAGGGGCGAAAAGATCAGGACATTCAGCAGATGGTAATTGATACGCCCTGCCCATTGCAATGCAGTGCCGCTCAGGATTCTTGAAAAAACCAAAAAGTATGAACGGCACTACAATTGCCTTGAGACATAAGATATTAAGTCTCATTTGCCCAGTAATTTCAGTAGCTACGGCGCCCTTCAGACCGAAACACAGTAATGCTTTCTTCATGCTGCATCCTGTGCGAAGGTGCCTCCCACTGGTAATTAGTTATGTAACTGGTAACAAGGTATTAAATTAATTAGGCATGCTTGTAACTGGCTGTTGCAAAGATGTACAGACGCTTTTCATTTATTTATTGGTTAATAGGAGGACAAACGAGCGTACGGGTCACCTGGTATTAAGTGATCACCGCCGCCTACATTCTCTTGCAACACCAGAGGAATCACAAGAGCGTTGCCGGCCTTTAAATGTGTTATACATTAAAATACTTAAGGTAGATAATGATTAATATATACGTCAATTTAATAGAAACACTTATATGATGGTGTGTTAAATAAAACTAAAACAAATGCAGAATACCACAATATAAAAGCAGGTTATGTCATGTTACTTACTATCACGACTTAGACAAAAGGCAAACACATGTTTATACTAATAAATAAAAAATATGCAAAATTTAAAACACATATAAGATGTAAAATTATTTCCCTAAAAATTATAAGTATGTAATGATAAGGTAAATGTCTGCAGCTAACTGGCGCAGAGTGTTTAAAACTAGGCGTCGTTTATACCTGCAAAATTGTTATATAACTGAGATAATCTATTACCAGGTGTATTTTATGATGTCCACAATAAAGTTTGAAGATTACTACGATAGCCTCTCTATTTCCCCTAGTTGACGAACTAGACTAGTTTCAATCAGTGTGTCTTGCCAGTGATGACTTACGGTACGCAGACGTGGTTGCTAATTATGGGACTGATAAGAAAGCTCATGGTCGCTCAGAGGGCTATGGAGAGGGCTACGCTTGGAGGTTCCCTGCGAGATCGAATTAGGAATGAGGAGATACGTAGGAGAACCAAAGTCACCGACATAGCCCAAATGATTGCGAAACGGAAGTGGCAGTGGGCAGGGCACATAGTTCGACGGACAGATGGCCGGTGGGGCAGAAAAATCGTCGCATGGCAACCATATAACGGAAGTCGCAGTGTTGGTAGACGCCCCACCAGATGGATAGACGATCTGGTCAAGATCGCCAGAATACGTTGGATGAGAGTAGCGTAGGACCGATCGTCGTGGAGATGTTTGGGGGAGGCCCTTGTCCAGCTGTGGACGTCTTCCGGCTGATGACGGCTAATATATATATATATATATAAAAATATTAAAATAAATAAATATTTAAATTTTGTCTAGTATATATATATATATATATACTAGACTATTAACAGCAGTTGGTGTAGCTGAATGTAGCGACGGTTTAGACAAAATTTAAACATCTGAATATGCTCAAATATGAAAAATAAAATATATATAAAACATTTAGAATGATTAAAATATCACTACATATTATAAAACAAAGTCCTTCGCTGTGTCGGGTTGTCTGTCTGTTCGCGATAAGCTCAAAAACTACTGCACCGATTTTTTTCCTGTATAGACCAATGTATAGCATGGTTCTCGGGGAAGGTTAGTGGAAAAAAAATAGCCGTCTGGGAGCTTTCAACGAAAACGCTGTCTAAACCCTTTGAGATATATTAAAACAATGTGTGGTGGAATTGTTTATCTTATATAGTTGTACAGAAAAGTACTTGATGGCATATGTATATCTTTTAATGATAACATACTATATCTATTATAATACTTTAAATAATTATATTATAAAGGGGTGATGTAAGTAATAAGCTGTTTACACAAGTTCGATATTAATTCTTCACATTTTATTACGACAGAACAGCATCTGTCTGGTCAGCCAGTGTATTATAAATTGAACTAGATCCAACTCAACTATTTTGACACAGTACTTGAATTTTGCCAAACTTGGACTAAATAGGTCTATATTTTTATCTTTCTGTGATAATTCACTTTATAATCTACATATACGTATAATAGGATTATAGAACGAGGTATTATTTTTGTACACTAACAGAGACAAGTCCTTTGTGATCTTCAATTATGTTAATGTCTTGTGTCCAAATGATTTGAGTTTTCTTTAGTGTTAATTCCGCCAATATTCGTCTCTAAACAATTCGACACTGACAGTCAGTCTCGTGCCAGATTTTGGCGACTCAACATGTCCTGAGGATGTCTCGTGTAGAGGCGAAACATGTGTCGAATTGTTTAAAGACAAATATTGGCGGAATTAACACTAAAGAAAACTCAAATCATTTGGATAATTATGGATTTCCGTAAAGTAACGCCTACTTCAATAAAATGCCTTGTGTGCTAAACAAATAACAGAGTATTAAACTATGGTCTCATATTGCCATATGGCAACGGCAGCAAACTAGAGGTTAAGTGTTAAAATTAAGTGTTAGCAACGTCTTTAGCAATCTCTGACTGTAGCAAAAGTATGCAATGCTAGACATTAATATGTTGCGGATGAAATTTCGCATTTCTCAAAGACATTCGGTGGTGAATAGAGATGTACGAGTCTGTTTGGAGCATACTCTATACTATTGGCATATACGTAATCCATAGCTCTGCATTACCCACTGAGGTAAATGTGAAATTGGTATTCCTTTTCTGTACAAAAATACAAATTATATAATTGGTATAAAATAAGCTCAGTCGTAATTTAGTCCCATGCTATCTGATCGTTTTGATTACTAATATATGTTCATTATAAAGCCTATTCGAATTATTTATAAGCGATTCCTTATTTGTAGTGGTTATGACAATGAAATGTACACTACACTAGACCAAAAGATGGCTTAAACCAACTTACCTATATGCGGCATGTAGTGTACATTTCTATCCAAAGTAAGTACTGCCACGTCAAAACGGTCTGCTTGAGGAGTGAACTTAAATAGCGGATGAACCTGGAAATAAGCATAATATAACACTAATGTTAGTTAACAACATAATTAATGATTTATATTCTCAAAATTGATTCCTTTGAAATTATTTTAGATGTAGAAAAAAATCAAACTCTACCATCGCCTTGGAAATAAATGGAGCTCTGAGAGAGACAAAACAGAGCAAGAAACTCTCTTAGCATATTTTTGCGCATATATTTTAGATATTGCCTGAACAGCGACTAGGACTTTAATATAAAAGTATATATATTTACCCTTAAAGCTATCATGGATCTCATGAAGCCTACTAGAACTAGTTATTAGCAATCCCTTGTTATATGTATAATATTTATATGTATTATATGTATTGGTATAATAATGAAAATCACTATTAAGAGCAAAAAAGTGACGATTTTTGTGAACGTATATTACATTTTTATAAATTTATTGACAATGAACAGTCATAATATTTATTTCCTTAAATTTTGCTTGAGTGACTGTCTATAACCAAGCTTGTATATAGCATGCATAGCTCTCTTTTGCGGTGCAAACACTATATCAATGTCAGCAGCATGACCCCACAGCAAAATACTGACACGGGAGTGGGTCAGGGATTGGAAATAATACTCCGCTTATAGGAACGAGTCTTTATTTGCGTTCATTTTTTCTGAACTTGCACTTCGCCGGTCTGCCGCTGTTCTTCTTGTGGGCGGCGGTACCTTCAACGCGTCACACTGCACCGAACACTACTTCTCTTCTGTCTTCTTCTTCTTAGAACACTTCCACTTTTCACTACTTCTTCTTTTCTTCTTCTTCTTCTTTACACTTTCGAGTCAGAACTAGAACTGCCGTAGGCCACGCTTAGTACGGCTTATATACCCCCGGATCCGTTCTATTTTCAAAATGATTCTCCCATTCCATCTTTAAATTTAAATTGTACTAGAAAATTCTTTTAACTATTTTTATCCTGCTTACACATTTTCCATCCCTTTTTTTCTGTTCGATTTGATCCTGAACTTTTTTTAAAAAGTTTCCTTTAACTTTACAAAACCCAAAAAATTCATACACTGGTAGGTGTATCGAACCCGGGTCTACAGCGTCTAAAGTAAACACTTTTCCGCTGAGCTACGAGTATTGCTGACGGAGCTGTTGAAATTAACAATGTCTTGAAGTTTGACAACTCTCGTCATATACATCGAAGGGTTGCTACGCAACAATACCAAAATAACTGAAGTACACTAATCTGGCCGTAGAAACATTCGTGTACTCTCTAATCTTTCTAACGGTGTATGTTCTATGTATCTACTAGTTGGGCAAAATGTAGACCCCACTGGAGATTTTTATCTACCGTGATACCCAAGAAGACCGTAGTATCCACAGGTATCCAATCTCTGGTCATTTATAAGTACGTTGGTTTGTACCTCCGCAGTGTTTGGTGTAATGAACCGTTTTTGAATTTGGTGTGGATTGGTTTTGAGAAAATTGACATAAAATGTTCCTTTTTTTTTGATTGGCTCAAGTTAGTATTTGGTTTATTAATTCACAAAAAGCTGTTGGAAATTTGTTAGTTACGCTAAAACATACTCTACATACCCTAGAGTTAAGACGGGAAGAGGGAGATCAGACGTTCTTGCACAAAATAATTAATAACTTTGTTTACTCTCCACTCCTACCTAATCAAATTTGCTTCAAATCGCTCCACCAATTATTAATGATTTTAGTGTCATTCTTTAGAACTAATTATTTTAAGAATATATTTCTAATTAGAGCTTGCAGAACACACGATTATTGTTATAATCACATAGACATCATCACATTTTTAGATGTAATATGTACGACTTTGTATCTTATACTAAAAATTTAAATGTATCTGAAGTTTATTTTATATTTTTTATCGCTTATTTAAGCCATCGACTTTAAAAAAAATAATTTTTGAAGTAAAAACCTCTTTAGACGCGTGTGTCCAACGCGGTTTTTGGTAGGGGAAAATCTTATCGGTTCGCGTCACCAACATGCTCATGACTGGCGCACGTGTTAAATAAATAATTACAGAAGTAAATATAAATAAGTATATATAGTTAGACACTTTGGATGGTGAAATGTCTTGAGTTCGCGTCACCAGAAGCTTATAGCAGTATGTACAACAGTAGTGCTTACTTATAAGATATACACATCTTATAAGTAAAATTGACTGGATTTAGTGAAAATTACAATGTTGATATACCGTAAATTGTTGAAATATTATTGTTGTTTGATCAATATATTATTGCAAATAAGTTTTAAAAATAAATTGAAATTAATAGTATAATTATTCTTAAAAATTATGAAATTCACATCGATCAGCTATCTCTACAATTGCCAATGTTTTATATATATTTTTATGGTGGCAATAGAAATACATCATCTGTGAAAATTTCAATTGTCACTATCACGACTTATGGATTACTCTGGTGAGAGACGGACAGACGGATCGACAGTATAGGCTTAGTAATAGATTCCTATTTTACACTTTGGTTATGGATTCCTATCAAACCAAACGCTTGTTGTTGTTGTAAACGCTTCAGGCTTAAGCATGCTTAATCTGGTACTGCAAAGCTGCAAACTACAGCTGGATACAGAAAACGAAGCATGTGTATGTATGAGAGAAATACCTTGATAGATCTGACTCCGAACGTATAAGCCGGCAAGGGTTCAGCTGCAGAATTGATGACGTAGTCACCGAGCGTGACACGAACGTGACGGGGCTGAGCTCGAGCGACGCAGTGTCCCGCCGTGACGACGTGACGGCGTGATATCAACGAGCCACCGCATCTGGAAAAAGTGTTATGAAATAGTTTATATAACGAATTCATTGGAATCAATTGAAACGACACAAACTGAAATTTTCTCAGTGTCTGTGGATGTGATCCAACACAGAACGGTTCATAACGAACTTTCTTTCACGTACAACCAAGTATTTCGATTCGAAAAAAGTTATTTTTTTGGGAAACAAGTGACGCAATTTATTTTGTCACAGTGACAAAACTAAAAGATCAAACACTAACAATGATATAAAGAGTGCATGCATTGGGCCACCAGAGTCTGTGTTTTAAAAATATCTAAGTCTGAATCCACATAACGTACGACGGCGTAACGAAACCGATGAACGAAAAAAAAAGTATGAGTAGTGAAAGAGAAAGGAGGCATTTATCAGGCTTTAATGTGACGTCATTCTTTGTATGAGGACAAATCTTGGGTTGGACTTAGTATCCCGTAGCACGAATTTGGATGTAAAAAATAGTGTCCACGATTATAATGATACCACTCTTATTACAAGGTAATGCACAGTTTTCAAGAAAATTACGAAAAAATATTAACCTAAAACAGGTAAATCACGTAAATAAACACTACATGAGCGCTGAAATCGCGGCGGGAGGCTAAAAACTGTCATGAAATGATTTTGGTTTCTTCGTAACATATTAGGACAGGCAAAGGGTCGATGCACATACAGCCACAACTTGTATGAAAACCAGTGAAATGAAATGTTAAAAATATTCTGTGAAAGATTAGACGTTTGTGACAGTTAAAACAACGCACGAGTCGAGCGCAGCGTGCCGCGGAAGCGCCCGGCGAGTGCCAGAACCGAATTGTAGGCGTTTTCCCTCCTTAACAAATTAGGAAGGGGGGAGGGTAGAATTTTTTTTCGTGTTTTCTTTAAAACTGTGTATTACGTTGTAATAAAAGTGGTAGCACTATAATGGTGGACCAAAGCTCTATCAAGTACAATTCATTAAAATTGGTTAGGTTAGGTTATGTTAGAACAGTTAAAACAACGCAGCGGCCGGCGAGTGCCAGAAACGAATTCTAGGCATTCCCCTTTCTCATAATACTTATAATGCATTTTTCTCTGGAAAGGTGTATTACCTTGTAATAAGAGTGGTATCATTATAATAGTGGTCTAAAGCTCTATCAATTACAATATTTTTTACCTCATAATTCGTGCAACGGGATACTAAGTTTTAACCCAAATCTTAAGTCAACAAACGCGAGACACGAGTAATTTATACAATTAATGTGAGTACAGCCAACCAACGAGGCTAAACATTGAAAAAAAAAATAACTGCGTAAACTTATAAAAGCATTTGTAAATAGTCATAAAATGTTTTCAAAAACGTAATTAGAAATATGTTAGTAGTGGGTGGATGCTACGGAGTCGCAGAGACTCGCGATATGCAGGGAAATGCACTCCAAACTTCTTCATCCACATTATACTCTTTAGGAACAACATCTGTTTATAACTTAGCTTCGAGTTTGTGGAGAGTCATAAACTGATACTATAATATGCAACACATCTAAACACCCCTTAGTTTAACTCTAGATGTATAAAGGGTTCGTTTATGAACTGAAATAATTATTTAAAATAATCCCTACAACCTGGAACTGACTTAATTACAACATATTGCTTATATGGGTATTGTGTAATTGCTAAATATATATAAATACATTTCAATTAATTAAAACGCGTATATCATAACGGAATTACTTTATTACGTGTTTGGTTATTTTTTTTATCACGATGTTTCTTTGCCAAACAGTTTCGGGGACTGCTGCACCGAAAGCTTTTTTTATGGAATAGAGGACAGACAAGCGTACGGGTCACCTGATGTTAAGTGATCACCTCCGACCACTTACTCTTACAACACCAGAGGAATCACAAAAACGTTGCCGGCCCTTTAGACATGCTCAGGCAATTTAAAAGGTATTTTATTTAACTGTGTTATGCTTGTGTTTATCAGTTACCTCTTATAGAATAGGACAACAAAGAAGGACCATACAAAGCTTAGAATAAACGTATATTATATGAATGCGGAAATTGAAAATACATTGGTATGTGATTTGTATTTGATTTTGCATTGTAATGAGGATGACCGGCGGGAGTTCCGTGGTTAGTTCAACGATGTCAACCTGTTGCGACACCAAAGGACTTCACCTTAATCAATGCACATAGAAAATCTTTAAGAAGTCGCACCACAGTACATAAAAACAGTTCGAAAATCTTAAATTACGTTGAGAATGCCTCAGACCTGAGAAGAACGGGCGCAAGATACTCAGCGGGCTTCTTTTTTTTTATAAAAATATGGTTAGGTACAATGTGAAATTGTACAATTAAATTTATTATTTAATAGCCCGAGGGCACTCGCTCTATTCCCAATCTGAGGTATCACTAAGAAAGTCATATATGTTTTATTAACCTTTACCACACAAACATTTGGAATTGCATATGTTTTATATTATAGTAAAAATACTTATCATTACACCAAATAGAAAGGTGACATCTCATGCGCCTGATAATTACAAATAATAAAGATATACAGACAGATATCTAAAGCAGGAAGAAAATGGCGTTGCGTTACGCACGCATTAAGGCGGCGTAAAATTGCTTCAGTATTGTTTTCATGCATCATGCAATGTATGACAGTAACCTTTGTTTTTATAACTATTAGCGTTTAATTGTGTAGTATTTTTACCTCTATCGGTGAGACGAGTTTTAAATAAATAACTATTAGGTATACTGGCCGTTGTTGCAATGTTCTCACATTATTCGAGCGCCACTGCATTGTAATAGGCAGAGCGTATCAATTACCATCAGCTGAACCTCCTGCTCGTCTCGTCCATTATCATCATAAAAAAACACTGCACACAAAATAGACCCAATAACGGAATCATTTTACGATTTTATGTAAAAAGTATTAAAAACTCTAATGATAATAAAAGTTTTACAAAAATTTCGTACCCCAATTACTAAAACTGGCTTTGTAGTAATAATATGAATTTTATTCGGCATACGCTTAAGCCCCAAAAAATTCTGAGCGGCAGTACATGCCACTCCGCTCGTCACCTTGAGACATAAGATGTTAAGTCTCATTTGCCCAGTAAATTCACTAGCTACGGCGCCCTTCAAACCGAAACACAATGCTTATACATTACTGTTTCACAGCAGAAAAAGGCGCAGTTGTGGTACCCATATGCTAGCCGGCATCCTGTGCAAAGAACCCTTCCACTGATAACTGGACAGTTACTCCAACCAGTCCAGCTCTTTCTAGAAGTTCAAAATATTCCTGGATGGGTGATAGGCTTCTCGGAGCGACCTTGACACCCCGATCCCTTCAGGAGATTTCATGATCGATGTATCATCTTCGACCACACATCTACTGCACTAAGAGCTGTCCTTTACACCGGATTGTGCAAGGTGCTTGTTTAGTGGTGTGTGATCCATCAGGGTGTACATTTGGATGCGGATATTATGTCTGTTTAGGCTGATAAGCTCAAGTGTCAGTTTGGGCGATGTGGGTAACGGTTCTTTCGAAGCTCAGCAGCTTTTGAGATTTGCCCATATGGCATTGTGTTGGTTGTCTATAAGAGATATTCATAAACGCATATAGCTGAAGGATAGTTGTAGGAGTGGTATTGGCACCTGAATCATTGAGCTCCTCCTTGCAAGTTCATCCGCTGCATTGTTAAATCCATTGCAGAGTTTCCCAGTTGTTCGAGGCACTCGCTATTAGCAGTGCCATATGAGTCATGAATGTATGTTTGATATATTCCCTTCTTCTCTGGATAAATGGAGAGGGCTATGCTCGGAGTTTCAGGAAGGTTCTCGGAGAGTCAGAAATGAGGAGATCCGTAGGAGAACCAAAGTCACCGACATAGCCCAAATGATTGCAACATCTTACATCTCAAAGTATCGAACGCTACAGTTACGATGACGCTCAGAATTTTTGGCATTTCAAGAATCCTGAACAGTGGACTGGATATTTAAATTACGTTCGTTACGTTACGCTATGTTCATCTGATAAAAGTCTTCTTGTCATTTAAAATAATATGCATTTGTTACCGCTCTGTTGAAACTTAAGTTAACAGTAAAATATAACCCATATAAGCTCGTTGAAGAATAAATGACAAAACGTGTGATTTAAAATCTATTTTTGTTTTAATAATGTGGCCTTGATCTTAAATTTGTTATTATGTAGGTATGCCTTAACTATATTAAGAATTATTTTGTTATTTTTGAGTTAAAGTTGTTAGTTAAGCTGTTATACAAAAAAAAAATACTGATAATATTTCAGTAAAAATAGACACAAATATTGTATCAGTTAAAATATTTGATGTGGTATATAAGTGTGGGGTATCAGCAAAAACTCTATGTTTAGATATAAAATAAATATAAAATTACATTTAAAAGCTATTAGATGGACCTGTTTGGGATTAAGACATTTTGAGGCATATTCTATAAAACAGTAACGATGCATTAGAAGTATAATTCAGAGAAGATTAATTTTAATTTATCAACTTTATGGGGCCTGTAAGTGGCGAGCTTATCTTTATTCCTAGTATTAAACTTATGATATTCAGAGACACTAGTACTGATAATATGAATTCTAGAATTATAAAAAGGACCACCGTATCTTAAAATAATTGAGGAGATATTAATTTGTATACATAATATAAATTCTTGTACCTACATTTTTTATTTTTCGCAGATAATCCCTAAAATATACGTACAACACATGGAGTTCAGTCGTCATTATACAATAACATAAAAATTTATATTAATATATATAATAACAGGCAAATTCTGCAATCCATATTTTCCTAAATATTTCAGTGTAAAAGTTTCTATCTACAAGTGCAATGTGCAAAAGTTTATTGTTCGCCGAGAGTTGATAAATATTATAAAACGGCTCGGAATAGCGACCGTCGCTTTATTATCGCAATCTCTTAGTTGTGGTACGGGGAACGCCGTTGTGTAGCATAATGCCACCAGTTTTTAAGAAAGTCCACCGATTTTTTTTTATCAACTGCAGCGAACAGAAAATGTTGTAAAAACATGCTAGCTGCTAAAAATTGAAAGAATTTCATACAATTTACAGTGCAGCATAATTATGTATATTTGAGCACAATACATTCGATAAAAAGAAAATCTTGCGCTGTTGGAAGTTGGAAAATTTTCATGCATACAGGAATATAGCAAGATTTATCATATCGTCTCTTTCCCTCATTTACCTCTCTATCCAACACTGCTTCCAACCGATTAACTCGAAAATCGACATAAGCATGTTGCATCTGTAAAGGTAATGTTAGTAAAGTTTAGTATCATTATTTTATACAGTGTTAGAATACAGTTAGTATCCAAATACAGAGTTATTGTAAACCTTTAGTTATACGTTGTTGGTTATACACAGTGTTGATTAATGACTAGCTTTAAACGTAACTTTGTGGACGTAAATTAGAGTATAATTAGGCTTATTAAATACCAAATTAAATCAAATCACTTTATTAATGTAGGTAAAATTACACTTATGAATATCAAAAGTTATCTTTTTTCGTACATTTCGGAAAAGGCTGAGTTTTATTGAAAAGAAGTGACAAGGCACTCATTGCCACTCTTTGAAATAAACATTTACAGCTTCATCTTTTTACAAATCATTTCAATTTCAATATATTCAAAGTGATGCAACAAAAATACTGAAACGTCAAAAACTAAATGCCTTAGACAAGTAAAAACGCATGGGCCAGTCATCGCCTTCCTCGACCATATTTTAGGGAAGGGAACGACCCGCCCCGTGTCGCCGCCACCGCAGTGGTATATCGATCATGACGAAGCCTGTCACGAGAACTCAATCAAATAACAAGAAAGAATGTTCATCTACAATCTACATACTAAGTGACTCTACTTACAATTTGAGCATTTTGTGTATATTTACATAGTATACTCATACTTCTTATTCATTAATGTCTAGAAATTCCAGAGATTTCCGTGTACAAGAAACAAACAGACAGGCGGTCATTTTTTTTAATTTGTGTTTTGGTATTCCTCTACACTTCCTTTATCAAAAAAAAAACTTTAAAAAAAAAGGTTGTTTTAGAAAAAATATCCAAGGTCACGTCGACATTATAGTATGTTTATACCGACACATATATATATGTATGTAGATTATATTCAATAATGTTATATACACATATTTGTCATATTTGGAGTTTGCGTCATTGGTTTGTAACCCTGCCATAGTATTAATATACTGCTTAGAACGTATTCAAAATAAATAAATTAAACAGAGTTCCGACGACATTCAGATACGTTTAATCAACGATTTAAATTCTTAGAGAGATCATCATACCTATAATAGTTTACATAAATTATTACGTAATATAGCCGATTCTCCCTTTTTGTTAAGTAAAATAGGTTAGAAGGCCAACATCGCGGCTTAAAGATATATTGGATGTTGCCTATGCGAGAACAGTACACGGAAAAAATAGGTTCCGGCATGTAGCTGTTATAATAGAGTATACCTACAGTTAGAAGATGAATTATATTTATTTAAAATAGGGAGTGACAATAACATAACACATTGCAACATTCGATAAACATCATGAAGCTACACTAGTTCGTAAAGAGGCTGTGACATGGGGAGAAGAACTGAAAATAAACTGACAGCCCATCTTTTAAATCATATAGCAAATTAACATATTTGATATAATACTGGTATTAGGTCTTTACCTATGAAATTGCCGTTTTGTATGAAAAAATTTAAACGAATTTTTTTCATGTATTTTACTAATCGAAGTAATCACCCATGCAATCAATACATCTTTGCTAACGCAGTGACAGTTTATTGATGCCCATCTTAAAGAAATCAGCTGGAAGGGAGGCTAAAAATACTTCTAAGGCATTTTGTACTGCCTCTCGGGTATTGAATTTTTTTCCCCCCATGAAGTTATCCAAATTCTGGAAAAAGTAGTAGTCTGTAGGCGCAAGGTCTGGTGAGTAGGGCGGATGACGTTGAGCTTTCAACCCGAGTTCTTGCAACTCGGAAACCGTCTGCTGTGCAGTATCGCACGTTGTCGTGCAGGAGCAGCGGAGACGAGCGATTGACTAATGCTGGTTGGAGATGTGCCAGCTTCTCCATCATTGTGTTCAGTTCTTCACAGTTCACATCTGCAGTAGTGCTCACCCCGTTTGGTAAGAATCTGTGATGAATCACATCGGCGCTAGACCACCAAACAGTGACCATCACTTTCCTAGGGTAAGTTTTCGTTTAGGGCATTGTTTAAATGCTGAACCAGGATCCAACCAACTTGCTGAGCACTTGCGGTTATCAAACAGAATCAATTTTTCATCGCATTGTTACCTAAAAATGCGGCTCAAATTTCCTTCATTTGTGTGTCTGTTGAGCAGTGCAAGGCACGTCTCGACACGTACGTCGCGCTGGCGATCATAGAGTTCGTGGTGCACCCAATCGTCAAGCGTTTTTACCTTGCCAATTTGACGCAAATGGACCAATATTGTTTTGACGTCGAAAGCTGCTGCTAATTCAGCCGTTGATTGTGTATCATCAGCTTCCACAATCGCCTTTAATTCGTCATTGTCGACCAAAGTCTTCGAACGACCGCGAGGTTTATTTTTCAGGTCAAAATTTCCAGAACGGAAGCGAGCAAACCAATGCACTACAGGTGGTGCTTTGGTTTGTAGTGTTAGCTCCGTAAACGTCGTTGATGTTGCGTGCCGCTTCTGCCGCGTCGCTGCCACGACGATACTCATATTCCATAATTACTCGAATTTTTAACTAATCCATGATTACGAAAAAGTTTGAAATGCGATGAAAATGTAACAATAATAAATACACAAATGACTACTTTTGGAAAAAGAATTCCATGTTTTTAAAATAAAATTAATTTGAAATTAGAATTCTTAGCCAAATGAAATGGCCAGTACTGCAAAACGACAATTTCATAGGTAAATACCTATTATTATACAATTTTAGGAGGTCTGTGCAGAACCAGACAGGAACCATACCATCATTATCCTCTGTATAATCTACCATACTATAGTAAGCCTTGTTTGTCAAAGAAGCTTTATACTGTATGGTATTTTATTGTTAATTTGAATACCAAGACCTATGAAGGAGAACTTTAATCTTGCTTCTCGTAACTTATTAAATAGCAGGTACAGTTTATTTTTTTCTCCTTGAATTAAATGAATTCAAATCACATATTGTCATATTTATATATTTCATGAAAAGGAAGATGTGTTCAGATCGTTGCTTTGTGATAATGAAAAATACTTACTGTTTTCTGCGCATTCTCATTTTTTTTCGTATCACTGACGATTAAATTCATTGTAGTATTGTATAATAGGAGTTTGTAGTCGTGTTGTAACTTATATAGCTTAGTCATTATTATGTTCAATTTGTATACCTTTTTGATTTGTGGTTTACATCGTTGACTTTTAACTAAAAGTGTTGTATAACTTTTGGAGACTTCACTGGTGAAAGTTTAAGTATTCAATTTAGTTTCTTTTTTTATTGTAATACTCTTTGTTTCCTCTACATAAATAAATAAATATTGCGCAAATACTTTACAGTGTGTGTGGACTGTAATTAATAAATCTTATGTTTTGTAGTGATAACTTGATGATTCTTAAGGGAGCGTAAACCGCTTCGTTACTTTTTTTTCTTACAATAAGAGATGAGACGACCAGGACGTTTAGCTGAAGGTAATTGATATGCCTTGCCTATTAAATGCAGTGCCGCTCAGGATCATTGAAAAACCCAAAAATTGTAATTTCTTTCTATTCAATAATGATACTAATAATGTACATACAAAAAATTAAGCAAAGTTTAACAATTACAATATTAAATAGTTCAACTTAGATTAGATTAAGTTATCACTTCTGTCGGGTGTCCCGAGATGATGATGAAGGACACATACTCGTGACATTTGATTGTGCAATTCCAACATTGATTTTCAGTAGGTCATCGACCACGTCGACCTGTTGAGAGCAGCCGTGGTCAGAACAATCCCTTTGTTTAGGACTTAAGAGTGGCTCTAGTAAAAGTAGTGTATAAATGTTAAGCATATTAATTTTTTTCAACTTAATTAATTTATAGAGACTTTGATCACAGAGTGAGCATGCCACCGTCCTAATGGTACAATTAACAAAATAACACATATTATACTATCGCCTATCTAAACCTATCTTAACCAATTTCTACATACCTTTAGCTTCCTCCGAAAAGGGGAAAGCCGATATAAGATTACATGCTCCTATTTCATATAACCATATTTGGAATTTCAGAGAAATTTTTAATTTTGCTTACAGCCTCGATTCGAACACATTCTACCATACCATTGTATACATCCTAAATTCTACCGCATTCTTCATGTAAAGGTGAGGTAACTTTACCCATTAGATACGCAAATTTATTGAGTGGAATAATATGTCCAATACCTTTGCGTATCTAACAGGTAAAGCTACCTCACTTTTTACAATTCGGTAGAATGAGTTTTAAAATGTTATATTTATTAAACGGACACCATTAGATTAGAAGAATTACTTTTAGAATTACTACATAATATAATATTGAGTATATTTTTTTTTATTTTGAGTTTATTTGTTTATTATATACCTAATAGGGGGCAAACGGGCAAGAGGCTACCGGGATGGGGATTGTTGAGGTAACCGCCCATGGACATCCGATACAACAGGTGTCAAGAGATGCGTTGTCGGCCTTTAAGGTGGGGATGCTCTTTTCTTGAAGGTCGTATCGGTTCGGGGAAACAGCAGCCGGTAATTGATTCCACAAAGTGTCTGTGAGAGGCAAATTACTTCTTGTAAAACGCGCGTTTGTCGAATGACAGACGTCAACGTCATGCGGGTGGTATTTAGCAATTTGACATATTGTATCAACCCGAACAGCGCCTCTGAGCAGTCCCTTGTTTAGTTTGCTAAGTCTTATTTTGTATATTAGTAGCACGGACGAGTAAAAAAATAAGGACTCCATGTCACCTACATAACAGTGAAGCATCAAGGCAAGCCAGATAACGTGTAAATACATAGCGCCACGCACACACTTACACTAATATAAGCCGATCAGCCGCCGTTATGACATCTGCCATCGTCTGTGACGGACAGTGATATAAATAGTGATATAGATAATAAACAGGGACTTTACCCGAAAAATTGGGTAATCAGAAATAAAACCCGTAATCCTTACTTTCAGGGTGCACCTGTTTTCTTATGTAATATATTTATTTACTCATACTATGCCTGCGATATTTATTTTTAATTTAGGAAACAATCTGACTATCAGTAATAAGAAAATTGGTGTTAAAAGTAATGTGGTTATATAATAAATACTATGGTCAGCACTGGTAACTGCACACACACTAGCTTAAAGATGCTTCACTTGTTAATATCACGGCGCGGACTCCTTCTTTTTTACTCGTCCGTGATTAGTAGATACATATTATATTAATAGTTATATACAAAATAACCTGGATGATCCAATCCTGATGTAGGCTTGCCAGGGAAATGTCCCGAATCCTGCGTCATCCCCGCCAACTATTCTGCGCTGGGCTGTTTGCTTACCAACCGCAACTCCGCAACCTGAAAAGATACAGTAAATAATGAGCAACTGTCGCGCCAGTTGAGAATAAGCGACGGATAATCCCGCGCGTAGTAAAATGCTAACAGAATACCTTTATTTATTTACGGTGTGTGTGGATTGATGCATATACTTTATTCAATAACTCTATTTTTTACGCATTAATTTACATTAACGTTCTTGAATTACTCGTTTAAGGCATTACTTTTAAATTTCAATTTCAATTTACTTATTAAGAGATTACTCGTATTAAAATACAAAATAAGAATAATACAAGTTTTACTTAAAAGCTAGTTAACACTGTGCCTGAGCTAGGTAAACCTGTGTTTCAGGCGAAAATAATAAATATTTGACGTTTGAGTATTTTTGTTGGGTCACTTTACATATATTGAAATTGAAATGATTTGTAAAACGATTTATCTATAAATTTTGATTAAAAAGAGTGTCAATGAGTTTCTTGCTACTTCTTCTAATTAAACTTACCCTTTTGCAAAGCGGCGGTAAATGTAAAAAGAAAAGAAACCTTGAAATTCATAAGTGTAATTTCCTTGACCTACATGAATAAAGTGATTTTGATTTGATTTGTTAGTGTGGGGAAAGGCCGCCATTTCAAAAGTTACGAATCAAAACCAGCCATTCATTTAAAATTATTAAATAAAAGACTTTTTAAGAAAATACTTAAACAATGGTTAAATGAGAGATCATTTACACATTATTTTATTATGTAATCTGTACTTTTTTATTAATATTATTTTAATTACTATTTAATTTCTTCTGACAGGCAAAAATATTTCCGGACAAAGGAGAAAGGCCAACCAAAGTTTTATCCAATTCTTTTTAACAAATCTTCAATAATTTCATTATATCGTTGCAACAATTTTTGTAATGATCTATAAATACGTCTTTGAGAAGTAGCGCATTATAACTAGGTTTGACCACAAAACCACTAGGAAAATTTCACTCCATATTTCAATCATAAAAGCTATAAAGTTACGTATTCTTAACCAATAACATATACTTTTCTAAACTTTTAACTGTGAGTTATAAGTTATTACAATTACAGAGTAGTTCGTTGATAATAAAACATATTTTTCATCTCTACAACTTGTATTAAGTACTGGCTTAGCAAATTATAACGAAATAGTAAATATTTTTTATCTTTGATCGTTTATGGCACAGGCACTTCTCTCAAAACTTCCATCATTTAGGCTTCCAGATCGGGAATCGGGATGTGTCCGCCACACATCCTGCACAGAGCGGTTTTCAAGGAACTTTCTTCCACGTTCAACAAAGCTGTGGAATGAACTTCCTTGTGCGGTGTTTCCGGGACGATACGACATGGGTACCTTCAAAAAAACCGCGTACACCTTCCTTTAAGGCCGGCAACACTCCTGTGATTCCTCTGACGTTCCAAGATAATGTGGGTGGCGGTGATCACTTAACACCCGTTTGCTCGTTTGTTCTCCTGTTCCATAAATAAAACTAAAAAAAGGACTAGTTTACATAGTTCGAGCTACTGCTGAGGCAGTAGACAGGTATTCGCCTTATCTACTCGTACGACAGTAACTGACTGTTTACGACTGTGAATCTTAATCGGTTATAGTTACAATAGATTGGCTTTCGTGTCCTAAATTGCTATATCTCCGTTAGAGATATTAAATTTGAAAACAAAATTTATGAACGATGCACCTGTCAACTGTTCGAGTGACGTCACGTTCATAAATATTGTATATTAGATATGTCTTGTTCAACTTCTACATCATCTACTTTTATAGTTGATAACCTGCACAACCCATTAATTGAGTATTAGGAAATTGACTTGAGATGTCGCTGTTTCTTATCTAAACAATTTGTTATTTTTTGAAGTGATCACTTAAAAAAAAAAACAAATTGTCCATTAGAGATGTTTGTTTAATTGCTAGTAAGTATATTGTAAGTTTATAGATGCAACTACTTCTGAAAAGTGTAACTTTAATAAGAATAGGTGCCTTTCTTTTAAATCCACATTAACAGCATAAGCATTTTATTAAGATACTAGCTGACCCGCAAAACGCTGTATTGCTATATAAATTAATTAAAAAAAAGGTTTGGAGTATAAAAAATAAATTAGGACCGATTATCAAACTAACTATTTTTTTTAATAACAAGAAGGAACGAGATGAGCAGTTCGTTCAGCTGATGGTAATTGATACGCACTACCCATTACAATGCAGGGCCACTCAGGATTCACAGTCTATCTAGACATATAATTAACGATCTCAGGTGATGTCATCGATCCTTGACAAATGTGCATATTTTCGACTATAATAATCTTAAAATCAGTGAAAATTATACCGAAATTTTTCGTAACATAGATAAGCCTAAAAATTAAATTCATGATAAAGCATTTATTAATCTATTAAATATATAAATAAACGTACAAAACGTATAAAAAGAATCGTACTTTGAATAAAATTGCTAATAAATATTGTTTCCAAGGTTAAAGTGTGAGTTACAGTGAAAAAATCCTCAAGAACGGCATTATTTATTTATTACATAAATTAGTTTTCGCCAAAGAACTTTTATATTCATCAGATTATAATGAATTCAAAAATCCAGAGTGAATGCTCCACGGTTTTTCGTTTCTGGAAACGCTGTCACATAGCATTCAAGGCCGCTACTCAAGGACAATAAATGAGTGGAATATATTTAAATATTAATTATTTGTAACACTTAAATTAAATTAGAATGCACGTGGTACACTATTATATAACTGTTAAAGGATCAGTATACTTGGAATTTGTTCATTAGAAAAAAATATCCAAAGTATTTATAATTGTATTTTTTCTATAAATATATTGTTTCCAAGGTTAAAGTGTGCGTTACAGTGAAAAAATCCTCAAGAACGGCATTATTTATTTATTACAAAAATTTGTTTTCGCCAAAGAACTTTTATATTCACCAGATTATAATAAATCTACAAATTCAGAGTGAATTCTCCACGGTTTTTCGTTTTTGGAAACGATGTCACATAGTACTCAAGCACGTTACTCAAGGACAAAAAATGAGTGGAATATATTTAAATATAAATTATTTGTAACACTTAAATTAAATTGGAATGCACGTGTTACACTATTATATAACTAAAAGTGGGTCGTAGATACACTTGGAATATAATGATCGATTCGGGCCAGCGTTGTATGAATAATAAAATATAGTTAAGTAATCCGAGCGCTTAAAAGAGGTTTTATACATTGCATTTGCAGCTGAATACATTATTTAATTACGGGCTACGTCCCAGCACTCGACCAACTAAACCAAACACCGACAATTTACAGTGCGTCATGCCGAAACGAGCGCTGGTACGTACCCCAGGGAGGCACGGGTTTGAATCCTGCATCGTCCATAAATTTTGGTACAAATTAAATTTGTATAAAACAAATCTTATAACTATATTTACAATACTATGACTACATAAAATTGAAACCGTCATTACGTGGAAGCGTACCAAGAATACTGGCAGCATTACCGCGTTGTATAGCAAGGCTGACCCGTTGACCGAAATAGCTGCCAGAGCTTGGGTTTCCAGTAGCCTTATTGAGACGAGAAGATAGTATTTTGAACATTCTCCGCGCCTCTGGGCCCCACGGGCCAAGTGTCTCGACACCAAACGGCACAAAGATGTATATGACTCACTGAGACCAACATATTTGCGACGCTTGCTGTCTTCGGCAGCCGAAGCAGCAGCCCCAGCACCAACTTTGATTTCAATTTGTGTAAATATATTTTTTCTATTCTTTACTCACTGTATGGATAGTGTTGGTTCAAGGCAGTACTACCATAAATTAACGTTGCAAATATATTTTTACTGGCTACTATTAGCCTCGAGAGCAACATTTGATTGAGACATGGTATAATATAATAACAGCATCAAATGAACGGATATTGCATAAATTCGCTGCAATTTCACGGTGTCTTCCTTACAGACACAATTGCGTTGTTTCAAAATGAGATTTACAAATAAAATGTTGGCATAGGTACTTCGAGATGTAAGTAATTATGGGTGTATGTGATTGTTAAGTATAATTTAGATCAGTGGGACGTACAGTGTTAGGTTGTTGGTTTTAAGTAAACATTTGAAATAAATACTTTTTACCAAACACTTTTGATTGTCTTTACCACCAATTATAGTTAATTATCATTATTGACCAGATCTTCGGTCTATCTTGTTGGGGCCTACCATCACTGCGTCTTCCGGTAGCTGGTCGCCATTCGAGGACTTTGTACTTTTTACCGTTCGTCAAGATCGCCGGAATACGTTGGATGAGGGCAGCGCTGGACTGATCGTCATGGAAATCTTTGGGGGGGCCGTTGTCCAACAGTGAACGTCTTCCGGCTGATGATGATGATGCTGAATATTATTATTTTTGAAAAAAAAAAAATGTTTGATTTGGAAATTAAATCGATATTATTTTTAGTAAAATTAAAAATATTCGGGCGTCATAATAACAATGCTGGTAAACTAAAAAATTAAGCATAACTATACAATTAAATAAATAAACTAAACTTTAAATTAAATATTGAATTATATTATCTAAAAATAGCATTATAATAATAAACAATGATTTTATTTATGCTTAACTACACGCTTGTAAAATTAACACGTTTCTCTATAATACAATACCTACAATATAATCCTAGTTTTGCTAGATCACACTGATCTAAGCTAGGTGGAAACCTGTGCTAAAGATATCAGTGTGCTTAGCCCCATTTCTAAATATAGTTAATTGATATCTTTTGGTCTTAGATTAAAGATTGGTCTCTGCTACGCTCCAACTAGATACCTAACTATAAACAATACCTTTTTTTTATTACGGCAACTATTAGATGCTTGTGTGCGTGGCATCTTTACACTCAATGGCAACTTTCAAATTATGTAACATACCTTAGAATATTGATACTATTGAAGTAGTCCCCGCGTGCCTCTTTTAGACAGGAGTAGTCTTAGGTGTTGTCATATTAAGACTAAAATTACCCCTCACGGAATTAAATCGTATGACATAATGTCACATACTCAACAGATGACTGGGAATGTAAGTGAATTAAACTTAATAATGAAAAGCATGTTATGATAATTATTATAGTATTTATTTTCTTTCAAAAATCATATTTTTAAAATATGTATAAAAACTATGTATTATATTATTAGATAGATAATATAAGAAAACAAAAAATCATAAACCGCCGGCAGCGGAGTCATGTCCAAGGGCAGAGCTATCGGTGGCAGGGCCGCAGATAGAGGCATCTGTATTTGATCTTTGAGCCAACTTACCGAGAACCTTTTGATATACTGATCGAGGCTCTTCGCTATAAGACTGCCGTAAGGACTACCCGGACTATGATGGTCGAGTCAACGTCTTGTCGGTCATCTCGTTTGCCAAGTCAAAGTACTTGCTGAACTTGGCCTTCTCAGCTTTCATGAGGTTGTCTTCATATGGGATTAGTGATTTCGCCGAGGACACTGGCCCCGGGATTGGTTCACCACCACATTACCATGCTTATAGAGGCGACAATGTTCCTGCCCATTCCCAAGAACCAGCGCTGGTAGGTATTTATAGTACGAATTATTATTATTCCTAACTGCATTCTTGACCGAGTTCAAAAAGAAGAAGGTTCTCAATTCAACGGTATTTCTTTTTATGTTTGTTACCTCTGAACTTTCGTCTGGGTCAACCAATTTTGATGATCGTTCTTTTATTTAAAAGCGTTCTATCTATTTTTGCGCTCTTCGCAAGTCTCTTTTTAAATTGTCCTCGAGGTAGATTTCCTCTATTGAGATGGCGATCTCCCTGATTTCGTTGGTTTCATTAAAACAGCGCTGTCTCATATGAGCACTTCACTTTTAGTAGGTCTTCACATATTATTCAGACAAATTAGTTGGTGTACTTCAGATTCACTAAAAATCTAATAAAAATTACAAAAAAACAACCGACTTCACAAAAACTTTTTCAAGATAATATAATATGCACTAAAAAGTAAATAATAATTGCGTTTTCTTCTACAAATTAATAATCTTATTTTAAATTATTTTTATAGTTCTCCTAATGATGAAATGATAAATACAAAACTACCTAAAAGTCAATCAAATTATTACAACAATATGATGTAGTTACAATTATTGTTATTTTCGAGTTGGTGTCAGCCAAGGTAGGTTTGTAACAACATACATAGTTATAAGTCTTCTTTACTTCTTTCAAGGGTGGGATGAACCCGATCTATATTTTATGATAATGTATATAACTTGACGGACATAGATAGAGTTTTATTTATTTTGTGGCGTAACTAACCGTATGAACGCTATTATTGATGTATGTATATGTTTGTATATATTAGTGTATACCTTGCTCAAACTCAAAGTCAAAAAAGCTCTAACAAGAAGGCTTAAATTAAGCGCTTTTGGATCGTCATCACAAAACATTTTTTAAAATTACTCAGTCTACCATATTATGTTCGGAAAAAGTAGAGCTCGTGAGAAGAACATACAAGAAAATCGACGGCCACTCTTTTCAATCAATAGAATATTTTACAATTACATAGTTTGAAAGGTGCTGGTGGTCCGTTAGCCGAATTTTTCAAATGAATAAAAAATAAAATAAAGAGCTACTGGAAACCAAAGCGCTGGCAGCTATTTCGGTCAACGTCTGATCCGTTCCTATCTATCCAATGCGGAAATGCTGCCAGTGTTCTTGGTACACCTCCCTGTAATGATAGTTTTTACTTTGTCTTATCATATTAAGTATTGCAAATATGATAAGCAATGTGTTGTTGTGAATAAATATGTAACTACATATAGCCTTGAAGTTGCCTTATAGCCTAAACACATGATCGGATTTGGTACGGCCGAATCATCGGACGCGGTCTGATAGCGGACCTTATTTGATGGTATGTCGCGTTGTCCATAGCGCGAATATATTATTATTTCCGTCCGGAGCGTACCGAGTACGACGCCGAACCAATTGGTGCGAGGCACCCACCGGAGCGTCCGATGGTCCGGCCATGTGCATATACTATTATGTCATCTAAGTTTGAATCAAATTCAATTAAAACTATATTCATGTAGGTCAAGGAAATTATGAATGTTTAAAAAAACACTTTTTAAAGTGTTTTTACATTAGATTTTGTATAAAAGTTGCATTCCGCCTGATAACATGCTCTGCAAAGGTCACGAAACGTCGGATTAACTAAAATTATAAAAAAATATAACTTTTACTCAAAATCTAATGTAAAGACACAGTTACAATTACACTTATTTTAATCCTTTAAAAAGTGTTTTATTTAAATGTGTAACGTGTGCGTGTGTGCGACTATCAATCATTTATAACAACATCAGAAAATAATATAAAGACATGCCCCAAAAGTGTCTGGTCTTACGTTAAATCCAGAAGAAAAAATAACAGTAACTACCCTAAGCTGATGTTCGATGGAAATGATGAACTTTACTCGGAAAAGGAAATATGCTCCGCATTTAACAATTTTTTCTCTAGGAATTTTAATAGTTCATCTAACGATCAATCCTTGCCTGGAAATATCGTTGCTCACGATCCACTACACACTATTCATACGAATGAAAATTTTATAATGAAACTACTCAAAAACATTGATACTACTAAAGGAGCCGTTAGTGATGGAATACCAGCCTTATTTTACGCCAAGTGTGCGAAGTGTATTGCGCAGCCTATTTCATGTCTGTTCAACCGATGTTTTCGTGAAGGTTACTTCCCGAAAATTTGGAAAAGGGCCCATATAGTACCTATTCACAAAAAGAGCACGAAGACATCCATTGAGAACTATCGCCCGATCTCAATACTTAATACACTTAGTGAACTGATGGAAAAAATAGCTCATCAACATTTTTATCGAACGTTGTATTGCAATATACCTGCACAACAAAATGGATTTTTAAAATGTCGATCCACTAACACTAACCTAGCCATCTTCACTAACGACATATTGCAGGGTATGGACGGTGGCTCGCAGGTAGACGTGATCTACACGGACTTTGAGAAAGCCTTCGACCGAGTAGACCACACCATCCTGCTACGAAAGTTACAGGAGCTAGGTATTTGCGGTGATCTCTTGAGATGGACTGAATCTTACCAGCGCAATCTGCCAGGCAGTAGTAGTAGGTGGGCAGACTACACAGACAACCCTTCCGGCGTACCACAAGGCTCAGCGCCTTTGTTATATGCCGCATACTTGTATGATGTAGGAAAATTTCTCATGTACGCAGACGACACAAAAATCTATTTAAGTATTAATAATCCAACTGTCTTAAACTCCAAACTGACCTAAATAATTTGAACAATTACTATAAGACTAATAAAATAAAAATTAATGTAAGCAAATGCAAGTTTATTACTTTCACCAGAAAGAAAAGCACCATCAACTTCAATTATAATATAGATAGCATGATCATTCAGCAAACTAACCTAATCCATGACCTAGGAGTTTTAATGGACACTAAAATGACAATCAACACCTATCAGAAATAGTCACCAGGTCATACAAAAATTTGGGATTTATTCTGCGCGTCAGTAAACCTTTCTCAGACATAAAATGTATAAAAATACTATATTATGCCTACGTAAGAAGTATTCTTGAATATTGCAGCAACATATGGAACCCACGATACATAACACATGTCCAAGAAATTGAAAACATACAAGCAAAATTTTTAAAACATATCAACTATCGCGCACGACACAATTATGTGGACTACCCCGAATCTTGCAGGTTTCATAATATGATGACACTTGAGGACAGGCGCAAGGTTCTGGATCTCTCTTTCCTTCATAACATAGTTCATGGTAGGATCGACAGTACAGAGCTAACAGAACTATTCATACAATTACGAGTGCCGTCAGTTCGCACTAGACACACGTCTGTATTCCAAGTCCCGCTGAGTCACACTAATTATTATGAAAATTCGGTAATCTGTCGCACTCTATGCAGCCTATAATAAGCAATTCAACAGTACTGAACTTTTTAATAACAGTAAAGGCTGCTTTAAAAGGAGTGTAAATAAAAATCTACAGGAAGCTTAAATTTTGAGTAATTCACAAACCCGCTCACACACGCACTCTCACCAAACCACACACGCACAAATATCATGTCTTATTATAAATATTGTAAATCCGTTATTAGATGTAAGTCCTACAAAATACTATTATTATAACCTAATTTAAGTTCTGTGGATTTTGTGATGTTTTAAATAAATAAATAAATAAATAAATAAAACACTCGCGTTAATCAAAGAAAATACTTATTATTGCCAAAAGTTTTCTTTTCTTTTTACATTAACAACAACTTCGGAAACGGTTAAGCGAATTACTTTTGGAGTAGCTTTAATTATATCGTCTAACTTCACATCCTGTAGATATTTTATTTAATTCAGAGAGATCTCCATATATATTAGTTAATATATTAGTAACAATATATCTGACATAAATCCGCAGTTACTTAACCAATGTTTACCAACATGGTCCAATAACAATTAATTGATGTCAAACAATTTGTATTCCAAACGCAGATGTCTGTTTGGATATGTTGTTCGCAGTGTATGTAACATATTATGTCAGTCGAGAAAGCGAGGCGACCATAATGTTACAACATTATGTGCTGCTATAAGACTGATTCCGCGGTCATCTGACCTTTGGCCATGGTCTAGGGAATCTGTAACCTTAGATTAGTTAACCGGTAGTGGAAAAATTAACCACAGTAATTTTTACAGTTAAAAAATACAGTTATGTATTTTGTAATTTTTGTGTATTTATTTAATTTATGGAAGAAAAGGAAAAACGAGTATACGGGTTACCCGATGGTCTCATCATTTATACGTATTAAAAAAAAATTACTTACTAGATCTCGTTCAAACCAATTTTCGGTGGAAGTTTGCAAGGTAATATACGTCATATATTTTTTTAGTTTTATCATTCTCTTATTTTAGAAGGCAAACTATTCAGTTTTGAAAAAAATTATATAAGAAACCTCAATATCATTTTAGAAGACCAATCCACAGATATGGGTATGGGTTTACCCCACACGTATGGGTTTGATGAAAAAAATTTTGAGTTTCAGTTCTAAGTACTCAACTTCTAATACTTCGTCGCCAATCGCCATACTGTAATTACTACTCTTTCAAACTTATGACGAATCACTGCACGTTTCATACAAAATATAAATATATAAAATTTCAATTCTGACTTAGGCAGTCCCGTCTCTTATTACGTAGTATTTACATCCTCTTTGACGAACTGGTTATTGGCTTTCCCTGTGGTAAATAAATATATTCCTATTTCATATTTTGAATTATATTCTCTAAAACGTAACGGAAAGTTACGCGCATATCAGTTATAAAGCGCAGTATCCTGTAATAGTCCAATAAAGTAACAGCGGTTTAAGAAATTGCCAAAACTTTCTAACATTAAAATAATCGTAAAAGGAATTGGCATCCTTTGCAAATGGAAAGATACAGACAGCGCTTCCAAGCGGATGTTACACTTTCGTTTGTCATTTCGTTACGTCACCTATTGTCATATATTTAGACAATCGTCGCTGCCTGACCCAGAGTTCAGAAGAAATGGCTCCCACGTGAATGACGTTCGTTTAATTTATATCTATACACAAACTCATCTATACATATAAATAAAATTGGAATGTCTGTTTGTAATATTGAAATAATTGTTTACTACATATATATGAATATATATACACCAAAATAACACATTTGAAATTTTTTGTCTGTCTGTCTGTCAGTTTGTTCTGGCTAATCTCTGAAATGGCTGGACCGATTTTGACGGGGTTATTGGCAGGTAGCTGATGTAATAAGGAATAACTAAGGAAATTTTTATTTAGAAAAAATCTTTTATTTTAGAAAGATAAAGTAATGTTACAATGTCTAAAAACGGTCTAACTCTTAAAATAATTTAATATGGCAAAACAACGTTTGCCAGGTCAGCTAGTCAAAAATATTATAATAAAATCTTAATATATATAAATTACGTGACACGTTCTTTGTCTGCGATGGACTCCTAAACTAATGAACGGATTTAAATGGGGATTACTTCATGGAGTGCAGTTTAGTTCAACTTGAGAGATAGGATACTTTTTATTTCGATTGGACATATTTTCTATGAGAGAATTTAGTAACGCACGTTTTGACAGTTCCACTGTGAAACAATTTCATTATAACAACAGGGAGCATTTTTTACGAAATAATTCTTGATGTTATGAAATATTATTGGCAAATTCCTATAAAACAGTATTTTTTTTATTATCTACAGAACAACGTCTGTCAGGTCAGCTAGTATAATAATATACTATTGAAACAAATAGATTACACAAATTATCTTTGCCCAAAACTAGGCCTAGCCTTTACTATACGTATTGGGTACACATAAAGATGCATGACTCGAACACAAACGTCGTCATATAAATGTTTGCACCCACCGGGATTCGAACCCGGGACCTCTATCTCAGTGAGCAGGGTCACTAACCACTTGGCTATATGGGTCGTTCTTTATATTTATTTATTCTGTATTTCTCTTTTGGAATTAAATAGTTGTTTTTTTTATGGATTTCATGGTTCATCCTTGTATTGTTTTAGTGGATTACATTATTTTAAAAATATGTATATGTTTTAACTTTTGTGTATATTATATGTATGTATCTGAATTGTATTTTTAGTGATTGACGATGACGAGTAATCTCTTGATTTTATGTCAATAATATGTTTTCTACTTTAACTTGACTTTGACATTCGTAAATCACACAATTTTTAAAAGTTTTTTCACCCCTCCCCCGTCCACGTCACATTTCACGCTTGACCCTCAACTGGTGAATTGCATTGTCGAGTTAAAAAATAAATTATAAAAAAATGTATCTTTTACGTAAATAGCTAATGTAAACACAGTAATGCTTATACATTACTGCTTCACGGCAGAAAAAGGCGCCGTTGTGGTACCCATAATCTAGCCGGCATCCTGTGCAAAGGAGCCTCCCACGTAAGAGTGCATGACAGCTACGTCATACACTCGCAATACGTATGTCACTTTATTTTGGCGTGCGTGCGTTGAAAATAGAGGCTAACCGTTCGCCGCTATTTTTTTCGACGTATGTCACAGCTGTCACAGTCTGTTTAGATTTTAATTGCTAAAACTCCAAACATAATACAATTACATATTATCCGTAACTTTATCATTGAGGATTTTAGACTTTTTTTATATTCGGTAGTCGTGCATTTGGTTTGAAAAATCAGCTTCAAGCCAAAATGTCTGTTAAATGTAGTCGCCTTCATGGCGATCAAACTTTATAATACGCTGACAGATGGCTGACAGTGACTCTAAGGGTTGATTTCACCATTTAAGTAGTGCGCGATTACAACAATTTGATCTAAGTTTATTTCTTGTATATTTATATTTAGTTTTTCTCGCCATCTCTCTCTGTTATAGGTCAGTTGAGTGCATTCATGCACGAGGCTGCCCACAGCAGACTTGATCTGATCGTTCTATCGCATAGGGGGCCTATCACGCGGTCTTATGCCTTCTATTTTACCCTGGACGATAAGGCGTTTTATGGACTAGCTGCTTCGTCTCAATACGTGTCCAAAGAAGGTTTGCAATAGTGCACACTTGCATAATCCCGCAGTTATAGCCTTAAGGCGTTTAAATGCTGACCGCCGAATTTTGGACATTTTACATATAATTTGATCGCGTTCAAGAGCTGTCACTGTGGTGACAGTTTTGACAGTAATTTGATACATTCTATCGTTTATGACATGTAAGCTAAGTTTACGTGAACGAGTTTAAAATATATTGGTGAATCGCTTTGTCTTTAATCGAGATCTGGCATTTGAATTTTGAACTAGTTTTAGTAAAACTGAGTTTCAATTAACTCGGTTTGAATTTTCATTGGTGAAACCGGGTGTTAGAAGCATACTCTAAAACGCGATTCACCTTTTATTTCTTAGTTTTAACAGCAGCGCAACACTCTAGTGATTCTTTTGGCGCTGTAGCAGCTGTAAGCCTTGGAAAAATGGTTATTATCAAATAGATAAAAAGATTTTCTTTTAGCGCCAAAAACGTTATCTGTCAAAATATTTTTTTAAAGAACTGTGGCTACCAAAATGAATCTCTGCCTACTTGAATGATCTTTTGTGCCAGGGTTATAAAATGATAGATCACGTTTTGTTATTAATAGTGGTGTGTTGACCTTGGTTTCCTCTTTCGTTTCGTAACTCAGCGGAAGATGTCATTTTAGTTGCTTCACAACAATGGCCCAAGTGATAAGCTTGAACCGTTTCTAAGTTTTAATCGTGCGGCGTGACATGGTGATCGTTTTGACTCAATATAATAGTGTAGCGATATAGATTGCAGCATACGCAGATAGACCAGCCATATTGTTGGTAAAACAAGCAGGTATCGAAGTTAGTATGAGGATTTGCTCTTCAAAGTCAAATCCAAGATTTTGTTTGAACATAACTTGAAATATTTGTATGCTTGTTTAGGAAATAAATTCCATTTTAACATGTGAACCAGCTCTGCTGATAATACATTTTTATATAGCTTGACACGGATCGACAAAGATTAGGAGCTCTACAATGGTGAATAAATCTTTAGATAAAAACTTTTTTTCTCACTCCTAAGGAATGTCAACCGCACATTAATTGTTTTACAAATTGCTAACGAAATTATATTCATTTTTCCAAACATGTTCAAAAAGAGGAAAATAAAATAAAATTATATCAATTCAGCGAGTGTGCTTAAGTCAATACGATTGAAGTAAAACTTCTTTTGCTTCATCTATATGTATGTATATATGATTATATGTATTAATATACATAAATAATATGTTATATATATACATAGTATTCATTCATTATTTTGATTATCGAAGTTATTACAATGGTTGATTGTAAGACCGAGACAATAACCTTATAGTTGGGCTGGCTGTGAGAGAAAGAAAATGTGTGCTCTCTCTTGCCTCTACAGTAATATACTAAGCCTAACTTTCTCTCTTTTTTTCTTCACTAACTTATATCTCCCTCTCAAACTCCCCAAGTAAAGCGTGCATAAAGAGGATAACTCCAAAAAGGAAGAGGAAGGGAAAGTACCGCTGATTAAATCTTACTTGAGCAGTACCAGCAAAATGAAAATCTTGCAGATTTTGCATATGAACCGGCTTTCTATGTCCACTTGCGATAGCCATCCTCTTCAAGTAATAATAATATATTATAATGACATTGTTAAAGACTGTAACATAGATATAGATTTATTTAATACAACGGTAAAGAAATGAAAACACCAGCTCAGCAAAATATTTTTCAAATAATATCGACAACAACGCCTAAATTTATATAACACTAGCTGACCCAGCAAACGTAGTATTGCCGATATTAAAATCGCGAAACAAAAGTAACTGTTGATCGTAGTTGGATGAAAATTTGAAGTTGTATGTATTTTTTAATGCTGACTCATAATATAACAAATTTAAAAAAATATATAAAAAAATTAAAAAAAAAAATAGGCGTGGACCACCCTTAACATTTAGGGGGATGAAAAATAGATGTTGTCCGATTCTCAGACCAACCCAATATGCACTCAAAATTTCATGAGAATCGGTCAAGCCGTTTCGAAAGAGTTTAACTACAAACACCGCGACTTGAGAATTGTATATATTAGATAATAAGTTAAATTAGAATTAATATATATTTATTACATGTATTAAGTATAAAATATTGTAGACTGAAGAGTATATGAATAAGCAAAATAGTGTTCAATAAATGTCATTATTGAACACGTGCGTGTAGATGCACATCCGTTTAAGTATTACATTTTTATGTATAATAGATTAACATTCTTATATAAATAAACTAACGAATCTTACTTACCATATCGCTAGATTCGATTTTCTTATCTTCGATTTGTTTATATTAGTCTAGTAATCATTTATTTTATAATAAGCTAGTAAATATCTGTGAAAACTTGTAAATAGCCTTTTATGTGAATATTTTCCTAACTATTGTTGCATTTAGCTGTAAGTTTTCCAATTACAATCATATAAAAAAATATAATAAAACAATAATGCCTTGATTAAGTTTTCACTTCTGTCCTGTTTCTAGCATGTACTAGTTTTTTGACTGTTTAGAACTGATTTCCTTACAAGATTGAATGAGTTTAAAAAAAAATAATTAAAATCGCTACATGTTACAACTTGTACCAAGCGACAGTATCGAGTTGGCTTACGGTTTCCGCAATAGCCGCTCTTCCGACGTCACCTTTCACTATTTGCTTATGCGTTAACATTCGATATTAACGCGATTACTGCTTTAGAAAATATTTTTCATATTTTATAGTTCCGCGGTACAACGCTACGATATCTTTTGATACTTCCAAGATCGTCTTCTAACGAGCAACGAGTTTCTATCGGATTTTGTTTACAATTTCATAGGTTTTAATTTTTTTTTTAATATTGATGCCTACGCTTTCGCTTTAAAACATGGGATATCTGTTATTAAAGATCTCGTTAAAATCAGTCCTACTGTTTCGGGACAATCAATCACATAAACGAACATTTAAGAAATTTGATTTCTGGAATAGATCTCATGTAAAACATATTTAAAGTCAAAAAGAGGTAATTTTTTTTACATTTGCTTGACTTTTGGAGTGAGCTCTCCCTTGTATTTCCAGGACGATACTGCATGCAAAACACTGCTCAAGGAAGCTGATTCCACAGCTTGTTTGTATGTGGAAGAAACACATCCAGATAGTGGGATGATATACTAATATAAAAAATGTGTCAAAAATAAAAAATAAATAACAAAAAAACAACCGATTATAAAAACACTATTCCAAAAGAATAGATATAATATGCACTAAAAAGTATAAAAAATATTGCGTATTTTTATACAATCTAATTAAGTTATCTAATTCTAGTTACGATTATTGCTATTTTTGGAATCGAACACCCAGTCGAAAATACTGAGGTAACAAACATAAAAAAAAAACAAACCGACGAATTGAGAACCTCCTCCTTTTGAAGTCGGCTAAAAAAAAATAGTGGGCGATATGTTTGTCTTTTTTCATAAAAAATGTAACTGTATTATCGAACCAAGTCATAAAACAAGTGTGAACGGAAACAGGTAGTGATATTTTATCTGTTGGTCGTAATTTATTAAGTAATAACATTGTAACAGATAACAACTTATGTAATTTACGAGGCGCTATCGGCACATTAAATAACAGAGGCTTGTGTTTTAAGCACAGAGATATTTTGTTACAATCACACTTTTATAAACAAACTGGTGACTTTGGCTGGATTAATTCCTAATATAATTTTTCGAACCTTACTAACCTAGGCTAATCCTGGTCTGCTTAGTACAAAAGAAGAAAACATGTTTTTGTAAACAACTCTGTAGATTAACGGCCGTTTTCATTAACGTATCGCTAGTTACGGATACATGGCTGTCACTGTTTAGTTACAAGATCTTATCTATCCATAGTTATGTCCAGTATAGCTAAAGTCCAATGCTTTATGTCGATTGGTTATTCAAATGTAAGCAATCGTCAAAGGATAGATTTGTCTTACCTCTAGTAAACTAGTTAAGCTAAGGATAGATAGGTTATTGAAAACAGCCGTAAAACAGCACCTTTCTTACGACGAGGTTCCTTTGCGCCGTTAAATACCTATCCATTACTTAACTCTTGTAGATCTTCGTAACAAAAGAATGATATGAAAATAGATGATGGAAGTCAGGACAGCAAACATGCAATGTTGCCCCTTTCAAGAAAAAAATGGAACTAAAAATATAATTTATGGTTTCATCTATAATATTTACATAATTTAAAAAAGGATTAAATAGCTTGACCATTCTGGGTATGACTAATATATGAACGAATAGTCTATTATACTTTAAAAAACTGCTAACTGAACTTCGCCTACTAACTAACTTAAGCTTAGGTCTATAGAGCGTACTTAAGACTTTTCTCAGACTTTACTCACTTAAAACTTGGTTGAGTGTTAGCTTAGCAATATCTTTAAGCTTTTTTATGGTCATGTGACAGCTGCAATAATGCTGGGCTTATGCTAAGAAATACCTCAAGCCCAAATCAAAAAGTGGCTACGCAAAACTCGGAAGAAACACATCTAAAAGAAGAGAGAAACAGTAAAGAATGGAGGCATACAAATAAGTGCAGTTCCAGCGTCATTAACGAGGTTTGCCGCAACCTGATCAGACTACACAGGGACTGAATAAACAAAATTGTAGGCGTTATCACTGGCCACTGTCCCTTAAACAAGCTTTTATCTACCAAAGGTGTGAAAGACAGCCCCCTATGCGGAGAATGCATGAAGTCATAAGAAACGCTACAACACGTGCTTGTAGCGTGCAGGAGCGTGGCCGAACAAATGGCACAAATCCTCCGATCTCTAGCATCGCTTTTTGATGCCTGTAGCAATTTAAAAAGACTGCTAGACCTCTCGCATGATGTGGTCTGCTTGGAGAAAGAATTCGAATGGAAACGCACAATAACCCAAAGTAGAGGTGCCCAGCTAAACTAAATAACTTATTAACTACTCATAGTCATCATGAATCACTTTTATCGCTTGTTATAGTTAACCCCCAGACTTTTCACTCTATCGCTCAGTTACTGAATGAAGTCTCGAATATCCTTGAATGTTCTACTTAGTAAAAAAGGAGAAAACATGTTTTTGTAAACAACTCTGTTTATTAAAACACCTTTCTTACGACGAGGTTCCTTTGCGCCGGTAAATACCTATCGATTATTTAACTCCTGTGGATCTTCGTAACAAAAGGATGATATGAAAACAGATGATGGAAGTCAGTGAAACAGACAACAAACATGTAATGTTGCCCCTTTCAAGAAGAAAATAGAACTAAAAATATAATTTATGGTTTCATCTATAATATTTATATAATTCAAAAAAGATTAAATTGCTAGACTATTGTGCGTACTTTGTAATAATGCTAACTAAACATAACATTATCATAATTTCATCCGGATGACGTCCATTGCTGGACAAAGGCCTCCCCCAGAGATCTACACGACGATCAGTCCTGCGCTGCCCTCATCCAACATATTCCGGCGACCTTGACCAGAAAGTCAGTCCAACTTGTGGGGGCCTACCAATAAAGTCTGTATTGCCCCACCGGCCATCTGTCCGGGAAACTAAGTGCCCTGCAGACTGCCACTTCAGTTTTGCAATCATTTGGGCTATGCGGTGATTTTTGTTGTGGTTGGTGAAACATAATATATTCACTACTTTAATAGGCAACTAACGATTTCACACACACCTTAAAGCAAACTGCTATTAAAAAATCCACAATTTCAACACTCAACACCCAACAATGATTCAAGCAAATTTTCGTAATGAAACTTCTATAAGGGGAAAATACGTCGGGCTTTGGCCTAGATTATTGAGCAAACGGATATACATATTCGACATTCACAAATCTTGAAATGATTGTTGTTGTGCAACAACATAGATCATTTTAGGCATTGTAAGCATTATTATATTTTCGAATGACATATTGGTAGATGGGGACAAGATTTTTGGAGCCGGTTTTGGGCACAGTCATTTTGTGGAATCAAATACCGTTACGACTCTGGCACCTTCAAGAAAATGTACACACGAAGGCACACACACACACACACACACAAGAACATACACATACAAAGAGGCAACACACTTTTTATACAAATTTAATTTGTAACAATACATTTGTTACAAATTAAATATGCAATAATTATTATATAATAAATCATGCTAATGATTTGTTATATAATACAATTTTGTAATAACATAATAATAATTAATTGTAATTGAATAAAACACTTTTGAAGGATTAAAACGCGTGTAATTGTAACTGTTTTTACATTAGATTTTTGCGTTAAAGTTACATTTTTATATCAGTTAACCGACGTTTCAAGACCTTTCCAGATCTCGTTTTCAGGGGGACTGTTACAATTATATGCGTTTTAATCCATTAAAAGTGTTTTATTTAAAAGTGTAACACTCGCGTCAATCAAAGAAAATACTAATTGTAATTGCATACTTATGCACCTATTAATTCTTACAATAGAGGAAAATTTCGCGCCATAAAACGCGGGCTTAAGTTGATATGCTAGGTCAACTTGTGATTTAAAGTAGAATGGATTACAATATGTTCCTATTTTTGATTTTAAATGCTGACAATTAGTACATATCTCTGTATTCATATTTGCTTAGATAATTAATTACACGTCTAGATAGTGCCTCTTGCTGCTAGAAAATTGATGAAAATGGGCCAGGTTTATTATTATAGTGTGACAAGCTCATCTTACACTCGCGATTTGTATCACTTTGTGTTAGTGTGCGTGCATTTTATTTATTTTTTAGATACTTACACCAAATACACATTATTGTACAATTAAAATTTTAGCAAGTACACAAATGATAGTACAATCAGACATATCTTAACAGGTGTAAACAACATTTACAATAGTGCGATAAGCATAACAAAGTTGAACAATTAAACTTAATAAATTAAAGAAATGAATAGTTAAACAAAAATGATGATGAAAAATGACTTAATTACATTTCTATTTTAAACATAAAATAGTAGCTAAAAATAGTTTTTTTTACGTTTACTTTAATTACGCTTTTTAGTTTGGTTTATTTATGCTTGTTTTTTTAATACTAGGTATCATTTGCATTGTTGAATTAAAAAATGTTTTTGGCCTAACATTAGATTAATCGATGAAAGATAATGGTTGAAATTTAAAATTAAAATCAATTCCTGCCTTATAAACAAAATAAAAAAATAGACGATAACAAACTGCCTGATAGATGAAAATGATATAAATTAACAAAAATCTTATTTTTCAAATTGTAAAATGGAATAATTTTATCAAATTATTGTATTGTCATCGTTCCTCGATAGATCTACGAAGTTTGAACGAAAACTGGCCGTTTAAAGTGGGTGGAAATCGCGCCCAAACAAGTCAGTTACAAACAAACATACATACAGGTGAAGCTAATAAAAAACGTGTAATACAAAGAGAATTATGAATATAACTATACAACGATACAATAATTAACTTATTATATTTTACTTGCATAATTAAGATCTTAATATTTCAATTTAGTCGGTTTTAATTGCATTGCTCAGATGAGGTTAACTGTCACACCATATTTTTTTCGGCGTTTTCACAGCTGTCACAGTCCATCTAGACGTATAAAATCTATATAATATAAAAGCGGTATGTGGAGGTAGATTGAATGAGCAGTAAAACAGCAAAACCCGGTATCTCTGTAGTTGTGAAATGATGAAAAAAGTAATAAAAACCGGTCAATTGTAAGTCAGATTTGCTCCTTGGTCGATGGCCCTGTCATTGGAAAATCGGATTTCGCTGAAGATTAAAGGTTCACATAATACTATTATTTATTTACGCATACCCGTTTTTTACTCGATCGAAAGTTGAAACATTCAATTCAAAATGTCTAATACTGTCTATGACTTCTCTACTCAGCGCTCAATAAACACCACGTATTTAATGACTAAAACAAATCGAGTAATGTAGAATAGTCAATAAACGTAATATACAGTCAGTTCGAAAAAAAAAATAGTTTCTAAAGTCTATACATCTATACACATACAAATAAAAGTTGAGTAATATTGAAATAACCATTATTTACAATTTTTGTATGTCTGTTTATTCCGGCTAACCTCTGAAATGGCTGGACCGATTTTTACGGTACTTTTATTGGCAGGTAGCTGATGTAATAAGGAGTAACTTAGACTATAGGAGTAACTTATTTAGAAAAATTATTTTATTTTAGAAAAATAAAGTAATGTTGCAATGTCCAAGAAACGGTCTACCTCTAAAAAATATTTATATGGTTAAACTACGTTTGCCGGGTCAGCTAGTACTAGTATAAGTGTAAAGCTATGGACATAATATTGATATAAAACAAATATACTACGTGCCGTTTTACTGATAAAAGTGTATCAAACTAGGTGTGGGAAGAGCGGGCACAAGACCAGTAGCGTAACTCAGCAGTGTCCTTGTAATTTATACCTACGTCTGGGCAGAGCGCTAGGGTTGGTAAATACAAAAAAAAATTGACGACGCGGACGTCGTGGCGCAGATAATTTAACTCGAACAGCGACCAGTCTCGGCGGCGTACGGCACGGCACTCTATATTTTTGTCTTCCCAAGATTTCTTAGCGGCCGTGTATATCGTGTGTATGTGTGAGTGTGTTAATTCGGGCGTGGGTCCCGTAATCGGGCAAGGGATAGCGCTATTCTTATAGTAGGTATAGTGTATTTTTATGGAATAGTAATTTTTTGAATATATTTTTATAAATTTTAAATGATAAATCAGTTTCATTTTGTAGGTAATTTAAAAAAACGTTTCTTTAAAATGACATACAGCGTGTAAAAGTGACAATCTTTCTGTTCACCCAACATTACAACATTAAAAGAAGGTACAATTCGGTTACGTTGCGTTCACTTTGCATAAAAGATTCTTGGCAATAACACTTAAAAAACAATTTCTTAAGGCATGTTACTGTTACGCTGCACGGACGCGTCATGGCGCCAGTGAAAGTTGTGCGATTCAAATGAGTCATATTACTACTCAATTTGGGCTAAAATGTGCTCAAATACCAATCATTAAGTAAAAGTATCAAAAGGAGTTAATCCAGCTAAAAATCCTTATTGGCCTTTTCGTGCCATACTGCGCATCATCATAATAAAGGAAATGTTATTTGTATTAAGGTTTCTCTTACCATCTTTCAAAAAATATTTGAGAGTTGCCTAAAACTAAAATGCATAAAAAATTAAAATTATGGCAAATAGATAGACGCTTCTATAGTTTAAAAGAATTCTTCATTGTGTGTCTTCTACCGCATTTATTACGGGGAGTGGTCCGAAGAGCGGTTTAACCTGATTCCTGCCGCCGAATTCCACCTTCGCACGACACGCCACAAGTTAGAATATCAATCCCACCATCTGGATGTGTGGCGGTCCTCCACAGTGCGGTTTTCAAGGAGCTTTCTTCCAGGTACTACAAAGCTGTAGAATGAGATTCTTTGTGCGGTGTTTCCGGGACGATACAACATGGGTACCTTCAACAAAAACGCGTACACCTTCCTTAAAGGCCGGCAACGCTCCTGTGATTTCTATGGTGTTGCAAGGGAATGTGGGCGGTGATGATCACTTAACATCAAGTGAACCGTATGCTCGTTTGTCCTCCTATTCCATAAAAAAAAAAATTGCCCATAAATACTAATATTTAAAAGTAATTATTTGATAGTGGTGTCTTAGGCTTGGAACCAGTTTTAAATTTAACTGTTATTACCGTATCATACGGAATCAGTTTAGTACCTATTATTTCGTTCGTAGTGTAAATGTTATGGGAGTCGTTTTTAACTGCTATTTATAATAGGTTCGTTCCGAAATTATCAAAATGAGTTAGTAAGGTGTCTGGAGTCAATAAGACACGCTTTGAAAAGGCCGGTAAACCTCTTGTAATTGCTCTAGTGTTTTTGGAGTGCGGGTGCCGGTGATCACTTATCACACATTTACACATCAGGTGGAACTGACTGGCTGATCGATCAACGAACGGCTGAAATCGCTGGTTAAAACAATTAAATTTTACACAAATATTCCTAAAGTGACATAAGTTTGTACTGAGAAAGGATTTTGTTGTATATTTTGTATGGAACAACATGTTTTCTTGGAAGAAGTTTCGGGTCAAGAAATTTCTAGACCCAACCATTTAATTTACTTAGGTTTCCTCGAAATTTCGTACACGGACACACGAGTGTACTGTCCTATGCTTATAAATATACTATCTATACACATGTAGGTCTATTGTAAAAATCAAATTCAATTTGTTGGCTACGCTTACATAAGTACAAAGTATAGTTATTATTTTACTTTATTTAGAAACACGGCACGCTAACTTATTTAAAAATTATATGCGTAGTTATATGAACAAATAATTAAAATATATATACTTGGGTATTATGATTAAAATGTATTATAAACAGCACTTACCTGCTCTGTATAGAGACATGCAAAGAAAAGCAGTTAATATGTTAATAAATAAATAAATATATGTGCGGAAGCAAGACATAGTAGAAGAGCCAGAAAAGAATATATTATATACAGTATAAGCATTTATACCTGATGACGTCACAGCTTCGAAAATATCCACGTTCTAGATGTTTCTAGAATCTTCTACCTATGTCTTGCCACACGACCACATTGAGCTCAATTAGTTGGTTATCCATTATATTTATCACACCGTGGCGTAAGAGTTCTATTAATCTATTTAATACTGGATAATTATTCATTTATTTAAATTATTTAATGTTACTTCAATATTCGTGTCGAAAAATCTAAATAGTTTTTTTATACATAGACCATTTATATTGTAATGGTATGCGACAGAATTTCAACTATGATAAATTCTTACTTAAATACATCCTTAAAAGCAGGAAGTCAAACTAATAAGCTTCTGCTAAGCCGCTTTTACTTTCACACACGCATATAACCTTGTTTATGCAGTTAATTGTTTCATTATGAAAACAGCATTTTGTGCTTTGACTTAATTTCAACGATGTTTCAATATTCAACTACTTTAACATATATTGTAATCTAATCAGAGTATTCGTTGGGGGTATCGATATAGTCAATAATAATTTTGAATTGAAAATGTCATAAAATAGTGGTGTTATTACGCAACGGTGTGATAGATAGCCGAACATTTGTAAATGACTTACTCTCATCATTTATAACTGGACCATAACTAAATCCTTCATTTGGCGAATAGTCTATGCTATTTGAGTCTTGTACGCCCAGTAGGCCTGACTTAGCCACTTTATGACAGCAGCTCTTTAGTAAGCCACCGCAAGAGCCTTCTAGAAGACCCCCTTTCATCCAACATGATATGAAGAATTCACATGTGCCACCCTGTGGGCAACCATCGTCATATTTTCGGTCCTCTTCAGGCGATTCTGTCTCAACTTGTTTTGTACTTTCTAAAAGCCGCCCTTTTCTAAAATTATTTATACTCAATGGTAAATTTGTACTCTGTGTTAAAATTGTACTCTTTGGTAGACTTGTACTTGTCAAATCCTCTAATATCTCCTTCACTTTTATCATCTGTGCGTCGGAAATCGGTTTGAACTCTGGCAATTGCGCTCTTGTTTCGTTCGGAAATTCAAACGAACTTCGCTTCAGTTTTTGTGTTTGTATGAACATCGGTTTTCGAAATTTAAAATGAGTTTTGTGAATGTATTTTTTCGTTTTAAATTCCATTCGTTTGAGAAGGTGAGCTCGATGTGGATCGTTGGCATCTGTTTTAAAAAAATAATGAATATTTAGTCTGTAATGTATGAACATGACAAAAAGCGTTCTACGGTTACATTATCTCTGGACCTAACGTCGATGACGTCACATTGTCGCTTTGTTACGGTGTGCAAAACAAGCATCACTAGGGTAATAATAAATATAAAAATAATAAATAAACATCGATTTATTTTTCAGTATTATAGATTAATATAAAGGTGTTGTGTTCGATGCTGACTATTCGTATTAATTATTATAATGATAAAATCCAATGAAAGAGTCTGGGTTTAGTAAAAAAATTATTTATTTTTCTGGCAGTACACAGAACAACAGAAACTAAAGAATTATTAACAACAAAATTCTAAACGTAACAATGAAAACTTCATCAACAAAGCGGTGATAGCAAGAAAATATCACTACATGTACCTAACGGTAATGAAACTGCAAACCGTACTGACGCAACAGGACGACCGTGGGGGGTTGATAGGGGAACGGGAGGGGGCTTCACGTTCCAGCGAGGTCCAGAGATAATGTGGCCGTGTAGTAGTAATAATATTATGAATCAAGCTAAATCTAACAGAGGAAAATTGGAGAAGAGTTGCCATAGTTAAAAAGCATGAATTGAAATGATTATATTAAAGAATATTACATACATATTATGTACAAAACTATAACCTATAAATAAGCATAACATGTGCCAATAAAGAACAGAATTGAAAGTAATTATCACCTAAAGCTATCTCACTTGCACTTATATTACCTAATACTTATTGTGTACGGTGCGAATAACAGATTGGTTGAATTTTATTGTAGTTTAATGTGTGCTATTAAAGTGATACAGCAGAGAAATCTGAAGAAAAATCATGTGAATATATCGTAGTGTTCATCCTCAAAGGTTTTTGAGAGCCAACTTAGGTTTGACAAACAAATACGACCTTACAAATAAAATCGGCACAATGTTATACCTGAGAATAAAATTCAAAGGCTTTATGCAACAGTTTTAAGATATCAGTAGGCACCTCTTCGTCCCAGCCTAATTTTATAGGCCATAAGCCTTCTAAAATAATTTTAAGTTTTATGACATATAGTGACAATAATCCTAGAGGATCAAAAATTTTACTAATAGTTGAGAGAATAGATCTTTTAGTAGCAATTGTGTTTGTAGGTAATTGAAACGGAAAATGTATTTCATCTGAAGTGGGACACCAACCAATACCTAGAGTGCTTGAGGAATTGCTGATGATTAGATTTCCCTGTTCAGAATTATTGGTATCGGGTAAAAGATCAGGTAGATTAGATCTATATTTTATTAAATGGAAACAACCTTTGTATATTTGTAAACACGCAAAATGTTTACAAATATACATTTTGCTTATGATTGGCTCATTCGGATTGGTTTTATTCTCAGACAGTCCAGAGACACAATAAGCTTTGATATAATATGATATAACAGCATGGTCAACAGCAAATTGCAGTATTGTTTAAAACTGTATAACTAAGATTAAACGAGTTCAAAAAAAAATTACACCTGATATCCACGGACGATTAAAAAAGGAGGACTCCGCGCCGTGATATTAACAAGTGAAGCACCTGTAAACTAGTGTGTGTGCAGTTACGGGGGATACCAGTTAACACAAATATTTTTTTTTATTAGTCATAGTATTATATAGCCACATTACTTTTAACTCCGATTTTCTTATTTCTGATAGTCAGATTGTTTCCTAAATTAAAAATAAATATATATCGCAGGCATATTATGATTAAATAAATAAATTACATAAAAAACAACCTTAAAAGTAAGGATTGCGGGTTTTATTTCTGTGTCCATGTCTTGTTTGCAGTATCTTTGTTCTAACTGATATAAAAATGACGTACTAACATTTCTTATTTTTAAGAATACCTACTCAAATTTCATTCTTAATTTCGTTTGTTTGCCACTGACGTGGTATCAAATAAGTACATTTTTAGAGAACAAATAATCATGTGCTTTATAGTGATTTGGTCGCTTGGTAAATACACAAGTGATGTAAATTTTGACACAGTATTGGATCCCCGACAATTCAGGTAGCTCTGCGTTGCACGCGATTTAATGTTTAGAACTGATACTGGGATGCACCATATCAAAGATGAAAACGATAATCGTATTGAATTGTTCTACACTACTTTAAAAAAATATTGATTAAGACATACCTGTTACCATAAATCACTGCATCTTGAAACAGATTTATCTACTTAGAACACCATTACATGGATTACCCTATTTTTCGGGTAAAGTCCCAGTTTATTTACCGGCCAAATTGGATGTCACTGTCCGTCACACACGATGGCAGATGTCTTAATGGCGGCTGATCGGCTTATATTAGTGTAAGTGTGTGCGTGGGGCTATGTATTTACACGTCAACTGGCTTGTTTGATGCTTCAAAGCTACAGGACAAACTTTTAAAGCTAGAGGACCTTCTGAATCATATAAGAACAAACTATGTTTTTTTAAGGAATTAGTTACACGTAGATCTCTTCTGAAACTTTAGCTCCTGTATAGTATCTTTCATGGTAAGATTGATAATGAGAAGATGTAAGAGGTTCAACATTAATATTCCTAGAAGACCACCTCACTGCCCATGTCCATTATTCACTTATATAGCTTAAACGCATGGTCGGATTTGGTACGGCTAGATCATTGGACGGTCCGGTGGGCGCCTGGCACGGTCTGGACGGTAATAATAATAATTTTGTGCAATGAACAATGCGATATACCATCGAATATAGTCCGGTACCCAACCGCGTCCGAAGGTTCGGCCGTACCAAATCCGATCATATGTTTAGGCTAATTAGATGTAGCATGAAGTTAGGTTAGGTTTGGTTAGGTTAGTAATTGCTGCGTTATCGCGTATTACAGTTCATACAATAATTGCGTTAGTCGCATGGCATCTTTGGACATTGGTTGTGAGAGGCTCTAACAATTTATATAAAAATGTGAAGAGTGTTTGTTATAAGCTTTACAGGATATTTTTCCTTAATGTAATTAATTGTAAAGTTTAATTAAATTATTATTATTATTTTTTTTGTAAATTTTACATGTGACCCGAGATGTGGCACGTACATTTGCTAAAGTTTGGCAATTCAAAAAGCCACGTTTCCAGTATTTTGGGCACCTTGCCTGCTGATTGCGACCTTAATACGGTTTATTATTTATGAATTCGCAGTTTGATTTTTATTGTATAGTCAGATATGTAATTGCCTAATTTATTTTATTTATGTTAAAGTTAATATATTTGTTCTTTCAATTTTATTCATTTTAGATTATATGATGACAGATACATGACAGCTGACTTAAATTGCGTTCCGTTCCTATAATTGTTTCTGTACACTTAAGTTTATGTTGTGCTTAACGACGTTAGTAAGTTAAGCACAAGCTAAGCACTGTTTTGTAACAGAAAAAGATAAACTTCATATTAGGCGACGTTATTGTTAGGTCACTTACGTTGTTTGTGTAACAATACACGTGTCTATGCCAGTTTAATATTTTTTTGTAATAAAGCTGTAAGGATCACTGTCAATCAATATCGGTTACAGTAACAAAAGATTCGCTCACGCACGATTTGTTTGTATACATTAGTATGTTGTAAGTTTCTGTTGCATACGGATATGAAGATTAATGCGGAGATACCACTAAAAATAAAATAAAAAATCAAAACCCATTTGATTAAATGCTACGATAGAAATAAAATTTCATATTAAATGTTTTTTTTTTCAAAAATCTTGAGAACCCCTGACTCGGTCCAATGGCGTATAGTATCTAGAATCAGCTGCGCAGCGCGGCGCTTCAAACTATTCGTTTGAGACGGGCGATGTTTATCAGTTTTTGCTGCCACCCTCCCGCCGTTCGCATGGTACATGAATGAAATGGGTGTGTGAATGGGAAAAAATTAAAATGGCCGCAGGCAGAGGTGTCCAAACTTTTATAACTGGGTACGTTAATAATCTTTTTTTTTACTTTTTTTATTCTGGTTATTTCCTGAAAATCAATATTTATTTGTTCTCACTACTTGATACCAATATACGCCTCAAGATACAGGGCTTTTTTAACACCCTATATAGACACACCATAATTTATTAACCCAAGGCAGGTAATATTATCTGTTTCTATTATTCAAGGAAGAATCTAAGTTTATTATATGTAATATATTTAGTTAGCTTTTTTCGTGTTGATTCATTTTTAATGTTTTTACTTACTTGATTTATCCGTCTAGATTGTGCCTCGTGCTGTTACGCATGCATAAAGCTCAGGTTTATTACTTTAGTGTGCATGACAGGTACGTTACAATACAAGTAATAGAGCAGTTGCATATCTCAGCGGTCTCCTTGAAATTAAAGCTACGTCTGGGCGGAGCGCTATGGTTAGTCCATACGATAAGATTGACGACGCGTACACACACAGTACTCGGACAGCGACCAGTCTCGGCGGCGGACGGCGTGGCACTCAATAGTTTCGTCTCCCCAAGATTGCTTAGCGACCGTGTAAATCGTGTGTATGTGTGCGTGCATCGATTCGGGTATAGTATGAAGTTAAAGTACTGTTCTATTACTGTATTGCGGCTACGTCTAAAAGTAGCGTTAGCGTTAGCGTCACATTGTTTATGTGTGCGTGCGTTGCTGAAAATAGAGGCTAACTGTTCACCGTTATTTATTTGACGTGTTCACAGCTGTCACGTACTATCAAGACGTATAAATTATCTAAGTATACACAAATTGTTAAGTTGTCATACAAAAGCTACACCATTACAACAAAATCGTACAGCAAAACCATTGAAAATTGGGCAAGTATTTTTTTACTTTCAATTCAAGTGCTTGCAAGGAACTAAAGCTATCATCAATAACAGGGCAGACTTATCGATGCATACAGAAACGGCTGCTAAACGTATTGTGCAACCGTTACTTATCTCGAACACTGAAAGTACAGATAGCAACAAAATTATTTCAAAATTTCTCAAGCAATTTATTAATGTCATAAAAAAACGAATTTAACTTTGTCTACGATTTCGTATAGTGAATGCAACTTATTAATAACTACGAAAATGGTACAAATACATAATAAGACGAATAAAACAATATCCAGAGAGATTTCCGTATCTTATTCTTACTGGCGCTAATATTTTAATTTTTTATTTAACTATTCGTTCGATTGGTTACCCATGGGATTTCCTTACTTTATAAATTTACTTACTACTATACTATACGATTATTCTATTGTATACATTTTTTTATGGAAAAAGGAGGACAAACGAGCGTACGGATCACTTGGTGTTAGTTGATCACCGCCGCCCACATTCTCTTGCAATACCAGAGGAGCGCACAGGAGGAGAGAGGTGTTATCACAGGAGCGTTGCCGGCCTTTAAGGAAGGTGTACGCGCTTTTTTGAAAGTACCCGTATCGGCCCGGAATGGACCGCACAAGGAAGCTGATTCCTTAAATTTTTACTTTTGCAGTCATTAAAAAAGAAATTGGTCAACGTTCCATGACAATTTTGAATCTTATTAATTAATAAATTATTTCGATAATCTATATATAATCTTAATAATACTTGAATGCTCGTAATTTGTATTAATTGTTACTACTGTGAACCGAAGAGAATTTTATTACTCATCTATTATGTCGCAGATAAAATCGATAGGTCAATTACATTCTATAATATAATAGTATTTTCACTTCTCATGCTCTGAAATTGCTTATTTGTGCACGATATAGGCTGCACAAAATCGATTTTTGTGCACAAGTGCATAAAAATATCTACTCATAAATGTATCTACTATATTAAGGCAAAGAAAATGAGCCAAACACAATAAAAAGTTCAGAAATAGAATTTGATATTTTATAATGTTTACTTTAATTTATTTGCCTCATGTGTTTTTAAGACATAAAAGATATTAAAATTTTAATTAAAATACTGTAGGTTATTTTATTAATTAAAAAAATATATACTACAAAATTTAATAGTAGGCTGTATAGGTCTGGAGCCCAAGCATATATGAAACAGGTCTTGTTTTTTCGTGTGTTTATTAATTTCTTCAAATTTGCTAAAATTGTTAAAAATGTCCATGTTATACTACTGTTTTATTTCCTCGCAATCGAAATGAAAAGCAGAGTTTGTAACTCGTCCACAAAACCATTTTATCCTCGACATTACTATCAGTCCTCGCCTTCGGCTCGGGCTGCTAAAAGTCTCGGATAAAAATGGTTCCTTTTGTGCACTCGTTGTAAAATCTACTATTTTTGTTTACCATAGGTGGAAACTATCGATTTATAATTATTATTATAATAAGTATTATGGTAAGTGATCAATGGCTTTCATTTGTGCTGCACAGGTTAAAACTCTGTGGTTTGATGTAATTTTAAAGATTATTATAGTTAAGTTAAAGTAATAATTACTGTAGACTTAAACTTGACACGATGGATCTTAAAATCTGTTTTTTTTTTTCATTTAAAATAACATATACAATGCGGACGTTAATTTGCCGACGGTACCGCGTTTCACTTTCACGATTCGTCTGAGTAATGTTATACAATTACTTGCTATTGTGATGTTCGCGTATTATGTACGGTGAGCATATAAAACTATATATTTGATCCGTGAACCGAAACTTATCATTTCAAACATTATAATAGAGTTTGCATTCCATAGCATTCAAATGAATTATGCGCGAAATTTTATTTCAGAAACCATATATTTTATATACTAGTTTATGAATAGGGGACAAACAGGTCACATGATGTTAAGTGATCACCGCCGCTTGCAACATTGTAGGAATCACAGGAACCTTTTTTTACCTAGAAGGCACGGAATTTATCACATGCTTTTATTAAAAACGCTTAGAATAGATTTAGATTTAATTAGATATTCCTAGCCACCGCACTGCTGCGTTTCGGGGAAGTTTTAGGTATCAATCCACCAAGTGCTGGAATGATTTGCCACCTTCACTTCAACTTAGTAATACCATTCAAAATTTCAAAATAAAAACTAAAAATTACCTACTTAATGACATTTTTAACCTGTTTAACTGCTTGTACCTCTTTTAAATTTAATATTATAACTAGCTGACCCAGCAAACGTTGTATAGCCGATATTAAAATCGCGATACAAAAGTAACTGTTGATCGTAGATGGGTGAAAATTTTAAGTTGTATGTATTTTTTAATGCTGACTCATAATCAAACAAATTTAAAAAAAATGTCAAAAAAATAAAAAATAAAAAAAATATCGTGTGGACCACTTTTAACATTTAGGGGGATAAAAATAGATGTTGTCCGATTCTCAGACCTACCCAATATAGTGCATATTGGGTAGGTCTGAGAATCATAATTTCATGAGAATCGGTCGAGCCGTTTCGGAGGAGTTCAAAGTTCAACACCATGACACAAGAATTTTATATATTAGAAGATATTAACATTTATACTAACAATAATTTATATTAACATTTATTTATTATTAATAACTTCATATTTTTTGATTTTTCAATCGTTAAGATCTAAATGATCTACTTTTAACGTTCAATTTCTTTTATTTAATTTTATTTTTAAGAGCTAAATACAAAAATTACATCTATACTGCCTTTATTTATTTATATTCATAGAATTATATTCATAACTATAATTTAAAAATTACTAGTCGCTGCTACTCACAGACTCAATAATGTTGGGGCTACTGAAAACCAGTGCTACATTGGCGCCACGCCATTGCAGCTTATTACTGAGTTAGCTCCATTTGGTGACATTCACTGCCGTACATACGTACTTTTTTCGTTTTTTTATTTAATTGGTTTTATTTGTTAGTTCTAAGAATGTATTACTCATTCTGGTTATTTAATAATTGTGTAATGGTGGTTTGTTATCAATAAATTTTTATTCTATTCTAATCTATTCTATATACGTTAAATGGAGGTCTTGCTACATTACGAAATTAATTTTTCCCATAAGGGAATTATACTTGAAATCGCGTAAATTGAAAATTGATTTAGAATATTATTGTCCGTTATGTTTTGGTTTACGCTGATGGTCACGTTACCAATGCTTGAAAGTCTAAAAGTAAGTAAGTATATTCAAAACAAACCTTATAACTATATTTACAATACTACGACTACATACAAATAAAACTATCATTACGTGGAAGCGTACCAAGAATACTACCGCGTTGGATAGCAAGGCTGGTTCGTTGACCGAAATAGCTGCCAGCGCTTGGGTTTCCAGTAGCCTTATTGCGGCGCGAATATAGTATTTTGAACATTCGCACCTCTGGGCCCCAAAGTCAAAGTCTAAATAAATAATATTTAATAAGCGATCATAAAACTAGCTTTAGGTAATGTAATATTATATGAGAAAAAGTGAGAGAAAAAATGTATTTGGACAAATTGACGCAAATAATAATGGTAAAAGTTTTTTTAATAATTGTAAGTTTGTGGTAGAATTTGTCTTGACACTTTATGCTAGTACCGTTATTAATTTGTGGATTTAGCTTTTCTTAGAGTGCTATTAATTCAAAGAATGCAGATATGGCATGTCCATAGTAAGGGTCGTATCCATCATAGATATGCTTCACCGTTGGTTGCGTCCAACGCCTGCTCAGATGATGATACATCCTTAAACATAAAGTAGATAAAGTAAAAATAGAAATATAGTCACAAGGATGTCTCCTTAAACAGTTTCACTAAGTACACTTAATATTTAAATTTACACTTAAATTACACTTAGTAGCAGACAACCAGTTAATAAATAAATGTAACATAATGCAGTTGTAGACATTGTTACAATTTAGAAGAAATTATGTGATTTCCAACTTACTCTGTTTGTGCCAGGATATGTTTTATTCTGAGTTTGTAAGTTTTAGAGGAACACGAAAACATATCTACATCATTAAATCTAGAGTTATGGAGAGCAAACATTCTGTGCAGTGGCGTACGTATACCAGTATTTGTCCTAGTGTTTGAGAGATGAAATAAATTATTAGAGCGTGTAGCACGGGCTGGTATATGAAAATCGATTAAATGAAGTAATTCTGTAGTAGGATATAATTTCACTCGTACATATTTTTCTCAGAGTGACTAATTCAATTAAACTCCGTCGCTGGCTTAATGAAAGAATATTAAATTGTTTTAAGAGTGAGAGAACTATGTGATCAATGTGGTCATTAAATGTCAACTTGGCATCAAGGTATACCCCAAGATCACGAATACAGGTAACTGTTTCAAGTTTTTGATCGCCTAGTGTAAATCTTGTTTCAATTTTGTATGATTTTCGTAAAAGAGATATGCTTACATTTATTGTAACTTAAAAATAGTTTGTTACTTTTGCAATAGACATCTAACCTATTCAAGTGTTCCTGCATAAGCAGGACATCATTGAAATCAACAATGTGGGACTGGGAATACAATTTTAAATCAGCTGCATATAATACAAACTTGCAAGACTTAAAGCAATCAGAGATGGCATTAATAAAAAATGTAAAAAGCAATGGGCGGAGTATAGAGCCTTGAGGTACGCCTGACGTTACGTTAACTGTAGGGAAGATGAAACCATTGATAAATACCGATTGTACTCGGGCACTTATGATGACCTTCTATGACGAACATAGTAACGTTACTGCCGGGAGTGATTTTTAATGTTTGAAGCATAGGTCGAGTTGATATGAAATTTTATATAGGTATTTGCAAATGAGAACATTGGTAGATTTTTTTGTTGAAGTGAAGCGCACCGAGCTTGTAACGAGCGGTGAAATAGTTTAAATACCCCGAATGCATAGGAAGACAGACGACAGCAGTCAATGACACAGAAGTGTAAGAAAGACAGAAACAGGAAATATATTGCAGCGAAAAGGATAGCAATACGTGCTTGCAATCTGCTGGAGAAATTTAATCTCCTTAGTTCAGTCAGAAATTTAATCCTTTTGAGGAGACCCGGTTGCATAACAATAGATGAATAGATTTAGCTTAATTTTAGCTCGTTAAGTGTTTTTTAGGGTTCCGTACCTCAAAAGGACAAAACGCAACCTTTATGGGACCACATTTTTATGTGTCCGTTCGTCTTTCTGTCAAGACTATTTATCTCGGGAACGCGTGGAAGTATCGAGTTAAAATCAAAACGATATACTCAAGTCTAGAGTCTCTTGAAGCTGTGAAAAAATCAAACTTCTAAGTGATTGTTAGGATATATTATTAAAGTATTATAGCTACGGCCGTTTATGTCGCAATAAAAGTATATTTCGACACTTTCAAGTAAATCAATATTTATAAGGCATTTCGGTCGACCTACACCTGAGGGATTTGGCACGAAATACCGTCTTATTCTACAAGTATAGGAAAAAGTCTGAAAACTATACATTTGTAATGAAATCATAAAATGAAGACCCTGTTGTCTTTATGCAAGGAACGGCGCGGGCGGTTCCAATTTTGTATTGAGTTAACCGAAAGTGATAAATGAAAGGGCTGCATTGGCATAAGATTAAGTATAGGTAATACCAATTAAATTTGAAGGAAATATGAGATGCAGATGGATGGATCTGTAGATGCAGCCACAGCCTGAGAGTTAAACAAGATATACCAAAGTTTACGACCCATGCGTACCTACTCGGACGAAACCCGAGAGGTCACGGGTTAGCGTCCCGCATTATTCATAAATTTTGTTTACAAATTAAATTTCATAAGTAACCCCGAAGTGACACTTTAAAAATAACAAATTGTTTAAGTATACGTAAATCCGACTCGCACTTGACCTTTTTTTGTACGAATGTCTCAGGAATAGGTGCCAAGAACATGCCATTTAACCGCTGCTCACTATACCCTTCGAAAATATTTTTAACTGACTCCGAAAAGGAGGAGGTTCCCAAGTAGATTGGTATTTTTTATGTATGTACACCGATTACGCTGAGATTTACTATCCGATTTTCGTGATTTTTCTTTAGTTCGATGCGGAATGTTTGCCTTTTGGTCCTTTAAAAATTTTACATATTCTGGCCTAGTAGTTTTAATTTTATGAATATTTTTGTGTACGTGGATGATGTTATTATACTTTGTGCACTACTTTTTTTTAGGAGTTTTCATTTAGATTCATTATACATTATTATTACTAACCCGTTTGCGATAGGTGGGTCTTAGGCTACAAAACGTTATTCACGATATTTCAGTGTCTCACAAGAACGTGAGATAGGGGAACTATATTGTTTATCTTATGTCTCAAGGAGACGAGCGCAATTGTAGTGCCGATCAGGGGTAACTGGCAGGGCGTATCAATTACCATCAGCTGAATGTCCTGCTTTTCTGGTCCCTTATTGTCAATTTCGGAAAAGTGGAGCTTTATGCGATCAAGTGACAAGAATCGCCATTGTTTTATATCAATATTTACAGCTTCATCATTTTAAAAAATACTTATACACAATCTATGCAAAGTAATGCAATAAAATACCCAAAATATTTCAACTTACAAAATGAAGTGTAAAAATAAACTAAATCATAAGCGTACATATATATACATAAACATGTTTATTACATCATTGATGTTAAATGCAACACAAAGACAACATAATTTCGGCGTCCCAAATGACGTTTCCATAAGAAGGTTACATCACACGCAAGTCCTACTTCCGGTAACCAGTTGTACGAGGCGCGGTGTTAAATAATATTTATGTAATAAATGTTTTTAGTGCTGACCCTATTTTCTCTCTAGTTGCTTGATTCGCGCGAATTTGCCATACCTTATATCCGTGGCTTGATTAAACAATTAGATTAGACTTGTATAAAGTTCTCGCTTGCACATTATCAAAAAATTAAATCAAATCAAATTAAATCCAATCAAATCAAAATCAGTAAAAAGAAACTTATTGCCACTATTTTAAATCAACATTTACAGCTACATCGTTTTACAAATCAGTTCAATTACAATATATGTAAAGTGATGCAAGAAAAATACTCAATCGTCAAATCTAATCGTCTAAACACTGGATATTGCATAAAAAATACGAATATTATATATTATAAAGTTGCTGGATAAATGAAAAAAAATAAGTTCTTTATGACGCTGACGTCACAGATTTAATTCAAATTTAAATATTTTTATTCAAAATATAAAAATATTTTATATCACTTATTGAACCTCAAAAACAATCACCCATTCGAAATAGTATGTCTCATCCCTGAGAAGAACGGGCGTAAGAAACTCCGTGGGCTTTTTAATTAAGTTTAGTTAGTTTTTTTAATAGCCTGAAGCAGTGAACGCATATGCGATCACTGGCATGAGGGCGTTCGCTCCGCTCTCAGTCTGTGGTATAAAAATATTTATGATATAATTACCGTTATATAATTATTTATCTTAAACTACATTTACCACACAAACATTTATAAACAATTCTTTTGAATTTGGTAACACATTTTTTTTTTCATTTAATGGCCGCCGCCAATAAGCCGCAATTTCTAATTTTGTTGTTTATAATGTAAGTACCGCCAAATGTATTTTTTATGAGAAATGTGACGAGAGGAGAAACCTTTGATATGATAATGATAAGTGAAACGCCCAGCCCACTTAAATGCAACACCGCTCAGATATCATAAATGAACCCAAAATTCTGGGAGGCATCGCAATTGCGCATGACACTTTGAGTATTAGTCTCATTAGATCAGTAATTTCTACGGCGCCCTTCAAAACAAATAACAATAATATTTTTAAATTACCAGTGCAAGCCTTTATAAGTTATGTATGTGTAAAGAGCATATAACAACCTAGCCTACTCGATATAATATAATACAATTTTAGGTGGTTAACGCAGAACCAGTCAAGAAACATGCATCCTCTACATAATCTACTATACTACATTAAGCCTTCATTGTCAAAGAAGCTTTGATATATATCTTGATTTTTTGCTCACTGAGTCCTAGTATACTGTCTGGTATTTATTGTACAATAGAACACCAACCCCTATGAAGGAGCCCTTAACTCTAAATAAGTTATTAAACGGCACCTACAGTTTATTCTTTCTTCTTGGAATGAATGAATTCAAATCACAAAAGGGAGTATATATACCTTAAGACGACAGCAAATTCTAAAACATAAATATGGAAAATAGTAAAAATAATCACAAAATGCTTAGATTTTTTTTAAACGTACTTAACATTCAATTACGTCATATGAAAAAATAGTTTGTCGATGTACCAAGACACTTGATGAGAATGAAACGCAACTACCTAATGTATGGCAAAGTAAACAATGTTCTTTGATACTGTTGTTAAACGTTTTGGCGCGAACAAGCTTTCGTGAAATATCAAAAAAATAAATTATCTTTATGTCAATTGATATTACTGTACTCAATAACTCTTGTTGGTTTTTCGTATTAATTTACATTTACGTTTTTTTACTTACGAGTCGATACTTGATCACTTTAAATAGATTGTCAATAAAATAATTTGTAAAACGATGAAGCTTTAAATGTTTATTTAAAAGAGTGGCAATGTTTCTTGCCAGTCCTTCTCATTAAAATTGAAATAAAAAAACAAGAAAACATTTGACATTCATAAGTGTCATTTCCTTCACCTACATGAATAAAGTGATTTTGATTTGATTTATAATAAGTTTATCGCACCAAATGTTTAACACACTGAAATGAGATTTTTTTAATAAAACCTGTGAAATATATTTGGGTTTAGCCTCACTATATATATTTTTACTACCTTAATCCGTATTTGGTTGTACGTAGCAGAAAGTTACGCGTTAATTGTACTTTGAGAAATATCACACCATCAGAAGGAGTTAGTTCGTCTTTTAACTTCGAAATGATAAAGATTGTTGGAAGATTATTTCAAACTTTATACAATCCCAGTATTGAACACAGCTGTGACAAGCTGCCCAATAACGGTATAACCTGAACACGTAGAGCCGTAATAGCCTAAACACATGGTCGGATTTGGTATGGTGGGACCATCGGACAGTCCATGGAGCACATCGTACCAATTGATCGGGCGTAGTACTCAGCACGGTCCGGGCTGTAAGAATAATAATTTTGTAGCCTTTAAATGTAAATTAGTAATGCCTATTGCATTGCGACATACCATCTAATATGGTCTGCTACCAGACCACGTCCGATGGTTCGGCCGTACCAAATCCGATCATGTGTTTACGCTTAAAAGCGAGCCATATGTTCTCATGGAAAACTCGATCGTTACGTAAGACAATATTTGGTACCGTTAGATCTGAACAAGTTCCTAATACACCAGGTTCATTCCCCTAATGCATTTAGACTGTCGTCAATCCAATCTTCTGACAAATGTTTGCTTTTAGAAATAAGTATATTTTGTTAAATAAATCTCTTTCTGGAATTTGTCCAATTAATAAATTGAATGTGATGCCATATCGTTCATCCGCATGTGTAACATCATTGCCCACATATTGTTTTCAACTTACCTAAAATAAAAATGTGGTAATTATATCGATATATATATATATTAGAAATCTATGTTTATTGCAGGTTTCCGCGAATGATTATTGGCCGGCAACGCTCTTGTGATTCCTCTGGTGTTGCAAGAGAATGTGGGCGGCGGTGATCACTTAACACCAGGTGACCCGTACGCTCGTTTGTCCTCCTATTCCATAAAAAAAAATGATTATAGGCAGAGATAAGGTAAAAAAAATATATTTTATTAGTTTTTTTGAATAGTTTTGATTTTCCTTTAACCATTGTCTTACGGTTTTTGGTTAAAGTACGTGTTATGTTGATTAACGTTAATTTATATTTTATAACCTATCTTCATTACCGCGTGACTCGACTGCATTGTTTCAGTTTCAGTGATATTACTCTTATCTTCACCAAAGTAAAGAAAGTCATTATTTCCTTTCAAAACGTAAATATTAAAATCAAGCTTTTTTATTCTCTCAGCGTCGAATAAATATATTATTTTTTTTTCTTCTTCTTCTTTTGGCAATAGCGTTTACTTTTTGCCAATAACGTAAATTAAAAGATTGGGAAACTAAGTTAAAAAAGGATACGGAACACGGGAAAGGATCAGATAAGTAGAAAGAGGATTGAAACGGATATTAAAAATTTCATAAATATACATATATACTTGCTACTTACACAACATTACAAATATTTAAACTTTGATATGATTCTGAAGAATGAAAGATGACAATATTTTATAAAATTTACATGGATACATAATTAGAGAGGATATACAGGTAGGAAAAGGAACATTAAGAGATATTAGATCATTCAGGAATGAGGAGCGGTCGTATAGAGAACATGAAAAGAAAATGTGATCTAGATCACATTTATCGGATTCACATTCACACATGTCAGTAGATACAATGCCTAATCTGTTAAGATGAACAGGAGTGCAAACATGACCCAAACGCATTCTTATGATAGAAGAACATACTAACTTATTGCATTTGGCACGGAAAAACCATGGTTTAAATGAAATAAGTGGCTGAAGGTTAAAATATTTCCTGCCTTTTGATTGACCAGTTTCAGTCCAAAGTCTATTCCAACAATCCTGAAGGTGAACTATAGGAAGAGCACCTAGATCCTGGCAAAAAACTTTATAAGGGAAAATGTCGCCATCAACCACGGCTTCATTAGCTAGTTGGTCTGCTTTTATATTACCAGGAATGTCGCTATGGCTGGGGATCCATACAGACAACACAGAAAGACTAAAGTGATTGCATTTATTTAATAGATTTCTTAATTCTATGACAACAGAAGAAATGTTTTTTGATTTAAATGGGAACCTATTGAGAGACTGTAAGGCACTTTTTGAATCAGAGAAAATTATTGTTTTTGGAAGTTTAAATAGAATAATATATTCAATAGCCTTAAAAATACCATAACATTCCCCAGTAAACACCGATGTTTCCGGAGGTAGTTTAATTTTCTGTGATATTTTAAATTGAGCGTGATAGACACCTACACCAACGGGATCCGAGGAGGAATGTTTAGACGCGTCTGTGTAAATATGTTGGTAATCAACCCAAACAGTATTTTTAAGAAGATTAAACGAAAAATTTGTACTAATATCGTGCTTATTTAAATCTGAGTTAAAATTAATTTCTGGAAGCAACATTAATGCTTCAAAGCTAGTACTGAAAAGAGGATAATTAATGGATCGATGAATAGGAGCTTTTATGTTGATAAATTTCTTAAAACTATTGATTAGACAAGGTGGTTTTTTATTTGACCAATATGCAGATGAATCTATATAATGAGAAAGTTTCTGAAGTTTGTTATAAAGAGAGTGGTTAAGAAACTGAAAAGATCGGAATATAAATTTGTCTGCTAAATATTGACGACGTAGATGTAGTGGAGGATCACCACATTCTACTTGAAGAGCATTGATAGGACTTGACCGCATAGCACCAGAAACTACTCGTAAAGCTTTGGACTGTATGAGATCTAGTTTTTTAAATGCCTTAACACTACCAGGCTCCAGCAAGAATGTACCATAATCTAATATACTTCTTATAAGAGCATTATATAACAATTTCATGCAAAAAGGGTGCGCACCCCACCAAACACCTGACAGACATCTTAAAATATTAAGAGTACGCTCACATTTAGCATTTAGGTAATCACAATGTGGGATACCAGTTAGTTTCGAATCTAAGACAATTCCCAAAAACTTAACATTATCTTTAACTGGAATCTGATAACCCTCATAAAATATAGAAATAGGAGGAGGAGTTCTTGATCTCGTGAATAAAACTATTGTACTTTTTTCAGGTGATAGATCAAGGCCATTTAAGTCCAACCAAGTTTTTAAATTTATCAGCGGTTGTGTTATAGAAGAACTAGCTTTTTCAATAGAAATATCACGACAGTAAATTAATAGATCATCAGCATACTGAAGAACATTTACACTATTAAGTGATGATTTTAAATCGTGTGTATAAATATTATACAATATTGGGCTAAGTACTGATCCCTGGGGGAGGCCCTTTGAAACAAGTCGAGTAATTGACTTCCTGTCATCTAGTTTCAGGATTATGTATCTTTCGGAAAGCATGTTTATGATAAAATTTGTTAATAGCAGAGGTATATTAAGTTGTAAAAGCTTACTCTTTAAAATACTTATTACGACATTATCATAGGCACAATTTATATCTAAGAACGCAGCTATTACTGATTTATTATTTGAAAATGATAATTGAATATCAGAAATGAATATACTTAAGCTATCAATAGTACTTTTCCCACGTCTGAAACCGAATTGGGATTCACATAATAGACCGTTATGCTCAACAAACCATTCTAAACGATTTTTTATAAGATGGTCTGTAATTTTCATCAAAACAGAAGAAAGTGCGATTGGGCGATAGGCAGAATGGTCTGAAGAACACCTATTAGGTTTCAGTACGGGAATTATTTCTTGACGTTTCCACGTGGAGGGGATGTTACCAGATGTCACTATGGAATTTATAAGAGATAAATAATAAAATAAAGCATCATCATCTAAATGAGAGATAAAGGAATACGGAATACCGTCCAGTCCAGGAGCAGAATCCTTAACATGAGACAATACACCTTTTAGTTCAGTGAGAGAAAATATACTGTTTAAACCAAAACAGTTATCATTATTTATATTTATTACAGGGTAACCAATTATTAAGTCTTCAGGAACGAAAGGTGGAGCCAATTTATCTAAAAAGCTATTAACTAAATGAAAAGGGATTGATTTTGGAGATGAATCTTTGTATGCAGATCTAAACCTTCTTATATTTTGCCATACAAGAGATGGTTTGACATCAGGTGATATTGAATAGCAGAAATTTTTCCAGCCATCAAATTTCTTTTTCTTTAGAAATTTTGAAGTTTCTGACATACTCTTTGTAAGAATTTCAAAATTCTCATCAGTGGAACATTGACAGTATGTAATTTCAGCATATTTTCTTCTCTTTACTGCCTCAGTACATTCGTTATCCCACCAAGGAGGAGAAGGAATAAAACCCAAAGAGCTATTTTTACTTGGAAATATCTCATTGGCAACCTCAATAAAGATTCTTGCTAAAGAATCTGCACACTGAGATTCTGTACCTGGATTAATTTTTGGAAGTGTAATAATTTTGTTTTTTATTAGATCTTTATATAAATCCCAATCAACATCATTAAGCTTATATTTTAAACGAGGAGAATTAGTTTTATGTAATACTTTATTGTTATTATTGCAGGTTGGAAATGATAATAATAGTGGGAAGTGATCACTACCAAAAGTAGATCGTAATGGATCCCAGGACAAAGAAGAAGCAAGATTAGGTGTAGTGACTGTTAAATCTGGAGCACTTGGGCCTTCGTCAGGATGAGAACGTCGTAGGACGACCATCATTTAATATACACAAATTCACTGAATCAAATATATCTATTAATGTGTTACCATAACTATTAGAAGATAAGTAACCCCAGGATTCATGGCGACAGTTAAAATCACCAAGGATCATAAAAGGCTTCGGAAGAATGGAAATAATATCTTTAATTTCATTTAAGATTGCAGAAGAAGGATGAGGTATATAAATAGATACATAGACCTTAAAATATGTTGATGTTTGTTATTTGACATTTTACAATGCACAACTGGGAAGAGACTGACCCCCATGTCACGGGCTGTCCTAGTTTGGGGGTCGAGGGTAATTTTAAGCAAAATTGTATTTTTTCTTTGCAACAAATAAAGATTTATTATTATTATTATTATATAACAGATATTTTCAACTAAAGCAGCAATAATAGAAAAATCATTACTGTGAGAAGGAATAGAGAAGAGAGAAAAGGAAAGAGGGTGTTTCACAAGCATGGCTACTCCGCCATGCCCATCCACACGATCTTCTCTGAGACATGAATAACCACGAATCTTAAATAAAGATCCTGGTTTCAACCATGTCTCTTGAAGAGCACAGATATAAGGTTTATATTTATTTAATAAATAAATAAGATCACTTTTTTTAGGAGTGATGCTTTGACAATTCCATTGAAGAACTTTGTCCATTATTTGGTTTATAAATTTGAGTAATTGCAGAAACTAATAAGGCAGCGTTGGACGGTGAAAATTCATTCGATTGACTAAGAGATTTTATAAGAGAAATAATTAAATCAATTACTGAGGATTCCAAAGGATTTTCATTTTCTTTGTTAATTAATGCACATCCATTAGAGGGTTGGGGAATATTAAAATCCCTTAAAATTTCTTGGTGAGCAGATTTGTCATATCCTTTGCTAAGTGTAGGTGGAGGCTTTGGTTTAACAAAAACAGTTTTTTTATATGAAGTATTGTTTATAGCTTTAGGTGTTGAATGTTGATGCTGGGTTGGAAAAGTATTAGGAGTGATGTTAGGTGATGAGAGTAATGTATCTGCATATGATCTTTGAAGCTTCTGAATAGGAAATACAGTTTTTAGCCATTGATTCCTTTATAGCTCTTTGTCTTTCATATTCTAAACATTTTTTATCAGTTGCAATATGGGAACCTTTACATAAACAACAAGATATAAAATCATCTTGAACAGAGCAGTTATCACCACTATGTCCTTGACCACATCTAAAACATCTTGGTTTAGATCTGCATTGAGATTTCACATGACCAAACCGACAACAATTGTAGCATTGAATAGTAGGATATATATACAAGTCTACAGTAAGAGAAGTGTAGCACATATATACTCGTTTAGGCAAAAACTGTCCATCAAAAGTAAATACCACAGACTCAGTACATTTAAGATGGTTTTGTCCATCAATCATCATCTTTCGTTTTATTCTCCTAATTTTTATGATTGGACCACAGCCAATAGGAACAGAAACATTATCTTTTATTTCCTCTTCAGACCACTCAGCTGGTACTCCTCTGACTATTCCTATTCTACTCACAGAAAATGATGGAATAAAAGCCTTATATTTTTCATTTTCAAAATTTTTGTTTTCAACAAATTCATTTGCATCTTGGTACTTAGAAAAAGAAATAGATAACCTATTCCGGCCTATCCTTTTTAAACTTCCATTCACAATATTTTTAATAGAATTTCTTTTGAGAAAACGACCAAATGTAACTGGATGTAAAGTAACATTATCATCGGGAGATGAATACTGTTTCTGAATGTGTACAACAAAAGGAGCAGCATCTAATGAGTTATATAACAGCCTTGCAACAGGGGGCTGTGGCTGTTGTGGAGTGTCTGTGTTATTTTTTTGTATTGTCTCTACTACTATAGAAGAATTATTGCAGGAATCGACTTTGGAAAGAATTTGTTTGTCAGTAATGTCTACACATTTGCAATCACTTTCCTTAATATCTTTCTTATCACCACGGTGTTTTCGTCGTCTTTTATTACAGTGTCTGCATATTTTGGGTCGAGCTGACACTCTTTTACGGCCACTAGATGTCTGAGACACAGAACCATCTGTATCCATAGTGCTACCTTCGTCATTATTAGAGATTGTCACTACATGACCTATATCAGGGGCTGTCCCCCCAGGATCATCCGGGGGGTCCATCATATTATAGAAAAGTGAAGAAAAGAAGACTTACCAATAGGATGAAATTTACACAAATTAACACTTTAATAAAAACTAACTACTAAAATATATACAAACTACAACTTATCTGATCAAAATATCTAAATATTTACATGAAATTTAAAAATAAAATGAAAAATTATTAAAATTACGTGCGACCGATCTTAAGTTTCCCGCCCTTTTTTCCAATCTAAATATATTATTAGACAACAATAAATAGATAGATAGATTTGTTTCTTTGTCAATTACTATGACAGGCAAAGGGTTCAAGTCCATACAGCCAGAACCCTAAGTAGAAAACAAAAAAGGCCCGTTGTAAAGAATTTGGTTAATGAACATTTTCAAATACTTTCACGGTGCATTGATACGAAAATGTAGATAAGTGTTAATAAGTTCGTACTGCTACCAGTATTTAAAAGCATAATCTGATTGTGATCAATAGAAAATAACAAAATAAAAACAAGCCTTTTATTATTCCTCGTATTCTATATATTATGTATTCTAATATTTGTTTACATGAAATAACAGTATTCAATTCTTATAATCTGTTAAAATATTAAAATAGTTTTAAATGTTTCAACAGTTTTTACGATAAATTTATTTAATTTTATTTGTAGTACAATTTTGTTTATTTTTATTAAGCCAAAAATTTATACCTTTGATAAAAAAATATTTTTTCAAATATTTAAACCCTTTACAGAGCTAGTGATATTATAATTAATATCAAAGTACAAATCGTTTACCAAACAAAAATTTTTATAACTATATCAATTCTTATTTTTATAATCTTTTCTTTTTATTAACTCGCAAAAGGGGCTAAAAAGTTTAGTATTAACATACCTTTTTCGTTTCACTCAGAAGTCAAAACTCTACAGTCTACAGAGCTCCCTTGCTACACTCGGGAGTTGAAATTAAAATACTTGTGTCTTCTCTACGGTCAAGTTCCAATATGGCGCCCATTGTAACACTGCCCACTGTGTGTATTAACACTGCACTATTTTGCACGTTTAGTATAAACTGCTAATAAACTTTTTATAAACCAGTTTTTTTATTAGTTAACAAGAATATCACACACATTTAGAATATATTAGCTTATACACGACCTGCCAGCGCGATAATACGTCACCAATTTTGATTTGTGCGTAAGCTAGTTCAATTTTCAAAAAACTGAGGAGCTAATGCCAATCATTGAAGAAATATTTCCGACTTGTCAATCAAAATTGGTTACATAACCAAAAGATTCACTTTCCTTTTCTATCTAGAACTGAGTGTATCTCCGTTAGAGATGTTTTTCTCTGTTGCACGCCTTGTTCGTATATTCGCTTGTATATTGTATAATTTTAATTTATAAGTCTTAGGGACACCACACACACACCATTAGGGACCCCATGTATAAACGATGGATTTGCTACACGAATATAATTAAACGAAGTGGTAACTGGCACCAATCTTATTCTCATATTATAATTTTTAGTGACTTTTTTTTACTATTTTATCTCTTTTAATTATTGTATAATGTAGAGAATTTTAGGTATCGATTTACGTTGGCCAACTTGAATGTACCAGTTATTGAAGTATGTTAGTTTAAAATATTAATTATAAAACGTAACCACTGGAATATTTCTTTGGCAAGATGAAGCATGTGCCTGGTTTTAAATTTATAACAACTTTAGCTGCAAATTTGACTTTGGCAAAGAGGATGTAAATACTACGTATTAAGAGACAGGAAAAAATTTATTGTAATTAACTGCCTAAGTAAAAATTGAAATTTAGTTTAGTATGAAACGTGAAGTTAGTTGACATAAGTTTGAAATAGTAGTAATTACAATGACGCGATTGGCCACGAAGTATAATCCGGGTAAGTTTGAAAGTGAACAGTAGCTTAAAACGTAGTGGATCTCCTTTTCTTACAAGATTATAGCCGTCATCTGTCAATCTGTCAAGGACTGCACGTTTCATACAATCGAGTGAATCGCTTTTTTAACAACATAAAAATAGTCGTGCTTGCAATAAATATTATAATTGCTTTTATATATTCTAAAGAGCGCCAATCATTTGGTGGGGAATAAAAATAATTAAAAAATTATTAATAACGAGTTTCCATCTGTTTTTTTATTGGACTACAAGTGCTGGCCCGGCGAACGTTGTTTTGCCATATAAAGTAACCGGCGCCCGCGCATTGATGAATTGTCCTATGTAATGAAGTAATGCAATGTCATTGACTGATTTATTTGTTTTGCGACTATATAGGTATTTCTCATTTAATCACCACTTTATCATATACTAAAACCTTCTCCAAAACACGTAATAATGTAAGTATTATTCCGACGGGTCCAGTAGTTGTCGCACTATAACCGAAGGAAGAAACCGGCTCTCCATTTATTAATATACATTAAATATTTTGACCGAAAACGATACAAGCCATCATGCTACAATAAAATTGAGTGAGTACAAAGTACCTACACATGTCAGTAACGAAACCTGCATTGTGCATGAACCTCTAAACTGCATTTGAACTCCTGGTACATGTTGCATAGTAGAATGACACATGATTTCAACCGCTATGAAAGACATTACTATCACCGCTATCATATTTATGTTCTCCTGGTGTCTATGTAGTAATATGTCGTGCGCATGACGTGACAATGTATTAAGTTATACTCACGTCATACATAAGACAATCTCTTTTTCAATATCGATCTGATCGCCTGGTACCAAAACACTGTATTATACTTCCTACGTTAAATCTTATAAATTTAAGTGTTTTTTTTTCTTTTTCGTTTCACCGTGTTTCAAATCACAACGACGGTAAAGAAGTTTACACTTCAAAAACTATCTTACAATACAAAACACATTAACATTCGTTTATTTAATTTTATTTTTTGCTTATACACCTTTGTATTCGTATGAATAAGACCAAGTTGTATTTGCCTATAACCGGATCTACATTACGATAGTGATAATTTAAATTATTTCTATGCTTAATTATCGTATTTATGATGTAAATCTGTTGGTGAATCATTACATAAATAAGTAAATTAAATATCTTCGCTGTGGTTGACTCTGCACTCTACAGCACAGGTAGCGTTAAACGTTTAACGCAACCTTGTTGGAAGTCGCATTAAAAGTTTCACTTCAATAATATACTCCACCTGGTATTCTCTTCCCGTGACAGTTGGGTCACGTGATGGGCCTAAGAATACGTCATCAGTTGCGATGCGGCTCTCAAACTATTTTCGAGTGAAACAACGCTTTGGACTTGCTATAGATGTGAGCGACACGACAATAGCGATGAAAGCAAGCTGTCAGTATGACATATATTGTGACGTAGTCCTAGACGTGGGAAGAGATGTATATTATTATTATTATATTTATTAGTAATAGCAAGTATCCAACTCTGTAGTATAAGAAGGCGTAGTAAGCTATTATAATATGTAGCCCATTTACTATTTATAAACAAACTGTGACAGCTCTTCAAATATGTTAAGAGCTGACTAACTTATTACTAACTAACAAAATTTTAATTTAGTAGCGAAAAAATCATAGCTGTCATATTCTATCTAGACGTATTAATTAACTAAGAATTTATTATTATTTTGCCCTCAGCTAACAAAGCAGTATATATCACTCGTAGAAAGTGCGATTCCACTATTCGGATGTATTTGGCACTCAACTTCACTTCTTGCTTACAAATTGCACCGCTCGTTAGGAATCGCTACATTTTGTGGAGTTATGGTCTAATTCAAAGGACTAACCTAAGATAATTTATACGTCTAGATAGAGCCTCTTGCTGTTAGGCAATGCATGAAAACAGGCCAGGTTTATTACTCTAGTGTGTATGACAGTAACGTCTTCGTCACTCGCGCTACGTCAGTTATGTGTTTTAGTGTGCGTGTGTTGCTGAAAAAAGAGGCTAGCAGTTTGCCGCTATTGCTTTCGATCAGTTTGACAGCTGTCACAGTCTATCTAGACTTTAGATTAAGGATTGGTCTCCGCTCCGTACTCGACCCAGTCTCGAATAATGTGTGACGTTGACGTGCCACATGTATCTGTTAAACTTAGCTAATAATTAATACTAAAATGCCGGGTTGCGTAGTAATATTTTGTTAAAATAATACTACAAGAAATAAGAAAGACACTGGGGTCACATATCATCAGTAAGTATTTTGTATTTTATTAATTACAATGTAAAATAACGTTTGTTATAAAATTGGAAAGATGCCATTTAGTGTCAAGATGGTGCCACGCACACAAGCAACTAATTCAAATTCAAATATTTTTATTCAAAATAGGATTCAATATTACTTATTGAACGTCAAAAACTACCACCCATTCAAAATAGACTGCCTCAGATCTGAGAAGAACGGGTGCAAGAAACTCAGCGGGCTTTTTTATATAAAAATATGTATACCTTTCCCACACAAACGCATTTTAACAATTCTGTTAAATTTCGTAACACTTTTGTTTTGTACATTTTCTGGGATCATATTGTGGAAGCATACATCTCCCAATAAAGTCTTACATACTTGACTTAATCGAGTAGTAGGCATAACAAGTTTATGCTTGTTCCTCGTGTTAACATTATGATTCTCACAGTTTCTAGCAAATTCCTCAATAGTTGCCGTAATAATAAAACTATTGTTCTTAGGTAGTGCGTTACCTAGTTGGAGCGCAGCGAAGACCAATCCTTAATCTCACATCTATACATAATAATTATCTAAGAAATTAACAATAATTTTGTGTCAGCCATTAAAAAATTCTGTTCTTGTATCACAAAATTTCACCCGAAATGTCAAAATTTCAAATATTTTAATGAACGCAAGACAATACGTTCACAGATGGTAATCGTTTTTGCTGTACCAGCAGTGAAACTAACCATTTTCTCCGCAAAACATTCTCACGTTCTTGAGCCGTAGAAATGTGGTATTGTTATATTTTGCACATAAATATAGGGTTTTGGTAAACCATCTTGAGAGGAGTATTCAAACAATAAAATTGTGTGTGTACTTATGTACGTACGCAAGTAGTTGTACCTCTTTCTAAAAAAAACTTCTTTAAACTATTCCTCTTTCAATTTTACGTTTGTATAAAGGACAATATTGTGTTAAAGAAGGTATTGAATACAACTGTTTGTTAAATAACGTTTATTTAAATGTCATATAATTATTTTTATACAATTAAAAATAAATTATTTCTTTACAGCTTATTGAAATTTATTTAATTCTCGTCCATTGGTTGTGTTTCAGTAACACATATGAGCTAAGAGGCTTAGTAGCTGAAGTATGTAATATAAATTGAAATTCAAATATTTTTATTCAAAATTGGATATGTTATCTGATCTGAGAAAAAACTGGCGCAAGACACTCAGTGGGCTTTTTCTTTGTTTTTTTTTTTAATAAAATTTCGATACTTTCAAATTTATAATATAAATAGCCTGAGGGCGGTCACTCCATTCCCAATCGGTGCCATCATTAAGAAAGACATTAATTTTACAGTAATATTGACGTTTTTTGTCAATTCTATTGAATTTTGGTATTTAAAATTTGTTTTGAATATTTTCTGTATGGGTACCACGGCGCTTATTTTCGCCATGAAGCAGTAAGCATAGTTAGTGAAATTACTGGGAAAATGAGACTTAACATCTTATGTCTCAAGATGATGAGTGCAATTGTAATGCCGCTTAGAATTTTTGGGTTCTTAATCCTGAGCGGCACTGTATTGTAGGCAGGGCGTATCAATCACCATTAGCTGAACGTCCTGCTCGTCTCGTCCCTTAATATCATAAAAAAAACTGCACTACGTTGTAAGTGTTATGTTATCTTTTACTACTAGGTCAACAGCTTTTCGCTATGTCAGATTTTCTCACAAAAGAGGTTACTTTTTAGATGCATGGAATCGAAAATGGTGGCCGGATGATCTATCTTGTTACCGGGTCTGCTTGATGTGTTTTTTATTATTATTATTTCCTTTAAAGTTAAAATTATTATATATTTTATTTTATGAAATGCTCACATAATGCCTCTATTTATTTACGGTATGTGTGGATTGATGCATCTACTATACTCAATAACTCTTGTGTATATAAGTATTAATTTACTTTTTTTTCTTTTTTTGACTTACTCGTGTAAGCCTTAGAGTTTTTGACATTTGAGTATTTTTGTTGCGTCACTTTGCATATATTGTAATTGAAATGATTTGTAAAACAATTAAAATGTACATCTTGGCTTAAAAGAGTGGCAATGAGTTTCTTGCTACTTCTTCTCATTAGCTCAACTATTTACGAAGTAGCGGTAAATTCAATAAGAAACAATATTTTTATTTTTTTTGACATTCATAAGTGTCATTTCCGTGACCTACCTTAATAAAGTGTTTTTGAATTTGAATTTGAATTTGAAAACCCTGGTGAAGTGTTTTTCAATCTGTGGGTCAAAACGTCAAAGCCTTACTTGGCGGCCGCCAGCAGAAGAAAAAAACAAGAGAGACTACTGGTTCGAGTACCGCATCTTACATTTTTTTTTGAAATTTAATTTGTGTAATTAGTCCCAGAAGTGAAAAATAACAAATTGTTTAGATTTGAAAGTCCTCTCAAGTCAATTTCCTACTATGCAAATATTGGAGTTGAGCAGGTTATCAACTGTAAGTAGATCCCGTAGTCTACAGCCTGTAGATGAAGCCACAATCTGAGAGTTGAACAAAGACATATCAAGATTTATGAAATTTACTTCACTCGAACGGTTGGCTCGGTGGAAGAGCGCTCGCACGGAACGCAAGAATTTTTCAAGCGAAATAAATAAGATTGAAAAACATTGCTAGAGCCTTGTTATTAAATTAGAACAGGAAGTACAAAGCATCTTAACCATTGCACAATGAGTTTCATGTTGCATCACGAGCAACATCTGGGTGGTGGACATTGCGTAAGTACCGAAAGCTGTAGAAAGTAAGCTAAGTAATACGAACTCAGTAGCTCCACTGACCTATATCATCGGGTTCTCTCCCCGAATAATAATAATATTGAGCCAGGTTTGAGAATCCCCAGAACCTATCTCTTGAAAACAAACTCCTTGTATGTATTTGCTCTGTGCTTCCCCGGGGCATAAAAAGAATGGGGAAGTCCCAGGCTCATGGGTGTCGTACGAGGCGACTAAGGCAATTTACCAGTGGGCGACTTCTTTGCACAGGATGCGGGCTACATTATGGGTATTTCAACGAAAGGCGACGAGCTAGTGAAATTACTGGGCAAATGAGACGTAACATGTGAAATGTTATGTCTCAAGGTGACGAGCGCAATTGTAGTGCCGCTCAGAATTGTTGGGTTTTTTTTCAAGAATCCTGAGCGGCAAATACCCTATTAATTTTGATTCCCTTGAGAGTGTCGAAATATATGGTTTTTGCAGCATAGACGGCCGTATCTTTTTATTAACGTTAACTTAAGAAGATTTTTCACAGCTTAAAGAGTCTGTAGATCTAAGAATATCATTTTAATTTCAACTCGATAGGTCCACGCGTTCCCAAGATAAATAGTCATGACAGACAGACGGACGGACCAGCAACAAAGTGATCCTATAAGGGTTCCGTTGTTTCCTTTTGAGGAACGGAATCCTAATCTTTAGGAGTTTCGAGACCACTCGAATCAATCCGGATTTTACTTGGTTTTTGGTAATAAGAATGAGTGTATTATTAAATAATTAATCAAATGGTTTTAGTGGCATTCTTTAGGACTAATTATTCTAAGAGTAGATTTTTGATCAGAGCCTGCAGAACACACAATGGCTGTTATAAGCAAATAGACATCTATTGTTTGAAATTTAATTGTACCTAAAGGTTATTTGTGTATCGGTAACTTAATTGGCTCTTTAAACTTTTTTATATGTAATCATTATTTTTTGTTACTCTTAATAAGTCTTAAAACTTCACTATACAGTAACTATAGTTAGGAACTGTTTTTGTAATATTTATTATTTATTTTGAGATTATACTGAGCTTAGGCGAAGACAGCCCAAGAACGCAATTCATTATAATAAACAAACTTTTGAAATAGAAAGTATACAAAATTGTAACAGTATCCAAATCTTATTTGATTATTAGTTTAATTGAAATAAGTGGAAATCGATGAATGATTTTTGCTAAATGCGGACTTGTGAACTTATTTGGTATTAGAAACGGGACGCATTTTTAGATGCGTGACAGCAGTGGGAGGCTCTTTTGCACAGGAAGCCGGCTAGATTATGGGTACCACAACGGCGCCTTTTACTGCCGTGAAGCAGTAATGTGTAAGCACAGTAACACAGTAATGCTTACACATTACTGTGTTTCGGTCTGAAGGGCGCCGTAGATAGTGAAATTACTGGGCAAATGAGGCTTAACATCTTATGTCTCAAGGTGACGAGCGGAATTGTAGTGCCGCTCAGAATATTTGGGTTTTTTGAGAATCCTGAGCGGCACTGCATTGTAATGGGCATGGCGTATCAATTACCATCAGCTGAACATCCTGCTCGTCTCGTCCCTTATTATCATTAAAAAAACAAAAAAAATCCCATGGGTGACAGCAAACAGTGTATTAAACAGGAAATTTTAAAACGTCGAACAAAAGCTGTTGTTATTCACCAAAAAAACGTATACTAAAATTTTCTCCAAAAAACTCCGCATCTTTGGTATAAGTAGTATTCCGATCAGTTCAGTAGTTTTTGTAGTATAACCGCACAAAAAACAAACGGTTTTGAATTTATAAGTAGGTATAGATGTTAACAAAAACAACAAAAATCCCGCCATAGAAAATAGCACGCGGGACGATAAAAGAAAACTTGGACGATGACATCATAGCTATAGCGAGAAAAAAGAGCTTCTTGCATCTATTGCTCTCCTGGTAGGTTTTTTAAGAGATCTTAAAATCTATATTGAATATAAATATTTGAATTTTATATCGAAAACAACTGGATCGTTCGAATTTATTCAGTTATGCTATTCTGTTTGTACATGCTTATCTCAGAAACGGCAAATTCGATTTGAATGTGGTTTTTATTGATGCGTTGTGCCAAGGTTTCCATCACATACGACAACCTATTTAGCCCAGTGGTTAGTAGCTCTGCCTACTGCACTAGAGGTCCCGGGTTCGAATCCCGGTAGGTGCAAACATTTATATGACGAATATTGATGTTTGTTTTCGAGTCATGGATGTGTATATGTATTTATGTATGCTTAAGTAAGTATATTGTATTAAATATATCGTTGTCTTGTACACCATAGTACAGGCTATGCCTAGTTTGGGGCAAGATAATTTGTGTTAAAGTGTGTCAATATTATACTATATATTACATTACGTGTTCAGCTTAAAAACAAAAAGGTGTAACGCGGCGAAAGTCACGGGCGTCAGCTAGCTATAATATAAATTAACTTATCCAAACATCTAATGTAAAAAGTCAGTTATATTACACGAGTGTAATTCCTTTAAAATTCATTTTAAAATGTTTGTTATTTCGCCCCAAACTAGGCATAGCCTGTGCTGTTTGCAAGACAACGATATATAAATGCACAATTTCTGACCCGGCCAACGTTGTTTTGCCATATAAATAAAATACCCCGCACCCGCTCATTGTATGAATAGTCATATGCAATGAAATGTCATTGGCTGAATTATTTGTATTGCGGTATAGGTATTTCTAAGTCAAAAAATATAGGTTTCGGATATGTAATAACCAACATATCATATACTGAATACTTCTTCGAAACACGCTGCATCTTATGGTATAAGTAGTATTCCGATTGATTCAGTATTTTTGCAGAATAACCGAAGGAAAAAATCGGCTCTCCTTTAATTAGTATTGATATAAAAATCTATATCATACATGACTACTTACTTTCTTAAAAAACAATATTTACGTTATTCAAAAGAAATACTAAAAACATTAAACTAGAGGCCTCTTCAAATATGTACTATTTGTAAATTCATAATTTAAATCACAATCATAAAAGAACACGTATTTTAAATCAGAAATGTAATTAAAACCGTATTTGAAGACAGAGAAAGTCTAATTTCTCCCGTACGTATTATTATAAGATCATTAATAACATATTGGTTTGCAATTAATATGTTAATATCTAGAATGTTTCATTACAATTTGTATTTATTGAATGAAAGCATATAAGTATTATTACTATTCGTTGTATTTAAGTAATCAAAGTAAATTCTTGGATACGACCCAGCGCTGTTACCAACAATGAAAACACAAATCCGCAAATCTTGGTATGTTCTATCCTTTATCTAGATAGACAGTGACAGCTGTGAAAATGTCAAAAAAAATTGAAGTTGACAGATACCTGTATTTTGGGCAATGCACGCACACTAATACAAAGTGACATACAAATCGCAAGTGTAAGACGTAGCTTGTCACGCACAGTAAAATAATAAACCTGGCCTGTTTTCATCGGTTGCCAACAGCAAGAGGCTCTAACAAGACGTATTAATTATCTAAGGTTAAACAAATTGTTTAGATTCGATTGAGCGACATCTTAAGTTAATTTCCTAATTTGCAGTTATTGGGGTAGAGCAGGTTATCAACTGTAAAGTAGATCCGGTATATGAAGCCACAACTTAGAATAGATTTATTTAGCTGATGAACAACAATTTCAGGGTTCAGCAATATCTGCTATAAAATGGTAGGTTACAGCTCTTTAGAGGACAAACGATCTTCCATGAAAAGGGCTGCATACCGTTATATTGTGTGTTCTATCTATATATGTGTATAACACACATAAGCAGCGTTAGAAATTTTATTCCTCAGCAAACACGATAATAGGTACCAACATAATATATCATTGGAACGGTATTGATGAGGAAAGCTTAAGATCGCTGAGTTTCATTTACTACAGATATCGCGCGAGTTGAATTCAGTCGGGGGGTGGGTAAAGAGCGGGAGCATTTTCCCTTGCGTAGAGCTTGTCCTACGCCTCGCCTCGCGCGCCTGCAGTGTAGTAGTGTGCAGTTCTTACCAGTTATCGTACGTTTAGCGAGTTATCACTTTAATACTAAATACTTATTAATTTGATTTCAATAATGACTGATCCTAGCCCATCAGGATCCGATCCGAAGGAAACGAGTTATAATCCATCGCCAATCACGAGAGTTACCAGTGGGAGACTCCTTTGCACAGGATGCCGGCTAGATTATGGGTACCACAACGGCGGTTATTTCTGCCGTGCAGCAGTAATGTGTAAGCATTACTGTGTTTCAGTGTGAAGGGCGTCGTAACTAGTGAAATTACTGGGCAAATGAGACTTGACATTTTATATCTCAAGGTGACGAGATAATCCTGAGCGGCACTGCATTCTAATGGGCAGGGCGTATCAATTACAATCAGCTAAACGTCCTGCTCGTCTCGTCCCTTATTTTCATAAAAAGAAACGAGAAATGGCGAAAAATTTTTTAGACACGTGTAATGCACAAAGGTGGAACAAAAATTAGAAATAATTTTAACCTAATGAACCTATAATTTATTAGGTTAAAATGACTTTAACCTAGTGTAAAATGGTAAACTTGAAGCATTGTTTAAATTTATCGACACACTCATCATTATGGTCATCAATAATAATTAGGTCACATCACTATCGCATTCCAAAACTCTGCATTCAAACCGCGCGTTAACTGTACGTTGGCGGGATCAAAAACTATAGGCTTAAACATTTCCCATCACTGGCCTGTATAAATACCACTAGACAGGCTGTTCCATATGTTTAACAGCAAATTTTTGTGCCTATTTGAAGCGCCACTCACGAGCGTCCAAAGAACTAATTTCAACGTATAATACAAATGGCTGCGAAAGAACGTACAATACTCTGCAGTATTTTTGCATGTTGAATTAATTTCGTTCGTTTTCCGTGTTATTTATGCTTCAAGAATCAACTAAATAAAGTACACATTTTTTATGTAAATACTTTCCCACCATCTATCGATGTTTGCAGAGGTTGGCATCAGTAGTTTTAGTACCGCAGACTCTCGCTACATGGCTAACAGCGCCAAAATGGCGAATATCAAACAGGTACAAAATAACTTTCACAGCCGCCAGTCTAGTGGTATATAGTAGAGGTCAGTGTTTTTTTTATGGAATAGGAGGGTATGGGTCACCTGTTGTTAAGTGATCACCGCCGCCCACAATTTCTTACAACACCAGAAGAATCACAGGAGCGTTGCCAGCCTTTAAGGAAAGTGTACGCGCTTTTTTTGAAAGTACCCATGTCGTATTGTCCCGGAAACACCGCACAAGGAAGTTCATTCCACAGCTTTGTAATACGTGGGAGAAAGCTCCTTGAAAACCGCACTGTGGAGGACCGCCACACATCCAGATGATGGGGATGATATCCTAACTTGTGGCGTGTCGTGCGAAGGTGGAATTCGGCGGCAGGAATCAGGTTCAACAGTTCTTCGGAACACTCCCCGTGATAAATGCGGTAGAAGACACACAATGAACCGACATCATTACATAGTGTTTCCCATAGAGGTACATTGAAAATGAGGTTTGTTCACCAGGCATTCATACACGGTGAGCACACGCGAGGGGCAAACGGGTCGTCACAAGTATAAATTAAATGTTCGCACTTTTCGCAATGTTCGCAACATTAAATACGGCGACAATCATCGAGGGGCGATTTGAATACACGCTACATTTTGTCACGCGAGTGATACAAAAATTTCAAACGTCAATTACACTCTTATTGCAAGATTTTAAAGTTTAAAATGGCGAACTAGTCGACTTATTTCCCCATTTAACCAAACTGTTAAAAAATCTACTAAATAGAATTTCATGTTGGTCTGTATGTGTGTCTATGATTTCGTCAATAAATTACAGTAGTTATTGGACACTGTTTTAGTTATATCGGGCTTCTTTTTGTCTTAAGAGGCGACTAATTCACGTCCGCGTCGATAAATCAATATGCCTAACTGCATAATGGTTTTCCCGCGAGTTCGCGCCACCGAAAAGCTGGCATATTTTGCAACTATTTATTTCTGTATCTTATAAATGAACTTAAATGTATTTAGTGATATAAATACAATGTATGCATGCATATTTACAACTTCTTTTTTTACTTTCACAAGCAAATCAGAATGTTTGAGTAATTTTAATGTATCACTTAAAAATTTATTTACTTTTAATTTAGATTAAAAAGAGTGGCAATGAGAGACTTGCCACTTCTTCTTATTACATTTCAACTTTTCCGAAGTGATAAAGTCCTTGACATTCATAAGTGTCATTTTGACATAATTGAATAAATGATTTTTCTTTCTTTCATAAAAAAATACATAGAAACCTCTTCGGAAACAATTATTCATATTAATTAAATCAATGTTTGCATCAACAGGGATTTGAACCCAGGACCTCTTGCCCAGCGGGCAGGGTCAAACCATTGGACCATATGAGTAGTAAGCATTGTCATAAAGTTTGGGATATAAACGTAAATTTTACGAGTGACATACATAGACTTACTAGAACACACGCATTTGTCGTAATGCGACCATAAAATATAGTACTTTTAGATATATAATATACTTTTTTTTTATGGAATAGGAGGACAAACGAGCGTACGGGTCACCTGTTGTTAAGTGATCACCGCCACCCACAATCTCTTGCAACACCAGAGGAATCACAGGAGCGTTGCCGGCTTTTAAGGAAGGTGTACGCGCTTAGCTGGTCACCGGTGCGCTTTGCTTCACATAGAGAAATGCATAAATGTTTACAATATTTCATATAAAATTTTAAAATCTTTTTCTAAATTACGAAAGTTGTAGAAGTTTAATCATTAACAACTTAGATTTATGGTCTCCGCTGCGCTCCAAATACCAAGATACCGCAGGCGTAGACGCAAAGTGGGACAAGTTTCTCGACCCCCAATAGGGCGTACTCGAGCCAGTCTCGAACGATGCTTGACGTTGACATGTTCTGTTAAACTTTGCTAATAATTGAAACTAAATTGCCCGGTTGCGTAGTAAAACTTTTTAAAAATAATAATTCAAGAAATAAGAAAGACACTGGGATCACATATCGTCAGTAAACTGTATTTTGTATTTTTTCAATGTAAAATAACACGAAGCGTATGTTACAAAATTTGAAAGATGCCATTGAGTGAGAAGATGCCATGCACACAAGCATCTAATAGTTAAATAAAGCTATTGTTCTTAAGTAATCCTTAATCTAAGCATTATAATTTAATAATTATTTAGTTTTTCCCTGTTCTTCGGTGAAGAATTTTGGGTGATTTACGAGTTTTGTCAAACGAAAATTAACGCTTTAAATATAGAGTAGTCTGACATGGTTAATCTACTGGTTGCGCGCCAATTACAATTGGTCTGAAGAAAATTTTCGAAATTAATTTCACGGAACAATTCAACACGAAGCCGGGGACAGACGCTTGTGAAACAAAAGTTGATAGTTTATGTAACAACTAATATCTTAAATAAGATACTGTCACGCTACGATAATTGACCCACTAAGGGGTCAAAATTTACATTCATTATAATCGTTTAACATTTACACTTTTTATCGAAGACGAAGAGAAGTTATTCATAACTGTTGAGCAAATCTTTACCACGAGAGGAATAGACTATTTATTCAATTGTCAATTTTTGTTGCTAGTGGTGGTGTCGTCGGGTGAGTCGTTCGTTTTCATGATACAAAGAGGTTAAAATAAAACCAACAAGCGTACAGGTCACCTGATAATCAAATCAAACAAAATCACTTTATTCATGTAGGTCACGGAAATGACACTTATGAATGTCAAATAAAATATTTTTCACTATTGAATTTACCGCCACTTAGTAAAGGGTTGAGCTAATGAGAAGAAGTGGCACGAAACTCGTTGCCACTCTTTTAAATCAACATTTACTTTTGTAGCTATATGAAGGTCCTAGATAGTTGGTATGGTTTTGACTTAGGATAAGATTGAATTTCAGTACATAGTAAATATTTTGGAATCTACGAGTAGCATATAGTAACCTTTCTTTAAAGCGACTTGTTGTTGTAGAGAGTTTGTTATGCTAATTGCACAGTACCTCAAAACAGAAACGACCAAGGCACTGTAAATTTTTAAACAAAAATGTAGTACCTGTGCTACAGTCTTCTGAACCCCAATACACTAGTGTGAAATTGTATTTTGTATTTATATTATGTGTACCACCCACTTATTAAAAAAAATATGATGACAATAAGTGTGTGTGTACTTTTATTTGTTATTATAAGTTATTGTTATTATTATTAATTATAACTTTATTATTATTTGGCGTAATAAAACAAAATACCTTGTGCTATTTTAAGTTAGTAGAAAGAACAATATTGTATTAAAGAAGGTATTAAATACAATCAATGAAAATATTATTATACCGGATAATTTAGTTCAATAACGTGTAATTAAATTTCATAATATTATTTGTAAACAATAGTAATATTATTTTTTATTTTAAAACTTGTATATAAGTTGAAATTTATTTAATTCTCGTCCATTGGTTGTGGTTCAGTAGACATATGAGTAACAAGAGTCTTGGTAGTTGAAGTATGATACAAATGGTCTAGTTGACCAGCTAACGTCAGGGTGTCGAATTTGGGTGACGGTGTGTGAGCTCATTGTAAAAGTTCTCCCTGATAATTTGTTCCTAACGCGCCAAAATATTTATAATTAGAGATATATATGTATATATATATATATATATATATATATATAAAAGTTGTAAAATATATATATTAATATGGAAATACAAAAATGCAATTTCTTTTCATATAATTACAGTTATATTATTATGGTTATTGTTAAACTCACGTCAGGACACGTGACCTGATGGGAAATTCGTAAGAGACATCATGGATGAAAGTTGATTTTTCTGAGGGATAAACTTTTTAATGTAAAATAATTGTAATGGTTCTGAACTGTTTATTTTTTATGTAATATAAAATGGCATTATTGTGTACGAGAGCGCAATAAATAATATTGTATTTAACCACATAAATGCTAATTCTTTTATACTGGCAAACAAAGCAATTCGTGCGAAATTATTCCTTAACTACCCTTTAACTATACTAAAATATTTTACGTAATTCATAATATACGTTAATGTTAAAGTTTTCACTTCTGCTGGCACTCCCGGAATACAACCCGTATTTCAAAATAATTATCCAATATGGAGCTAGCTCGACACAAGTAATCTAAATAGAGTCACATGAAAATTAAAAAAATATTTTTATTTCACCATGAAAAAATACTGTAAATTAAAAAATCCTGCTTTGGTATTTCATACTAGCTATTATCTAGTTTTGAAAAAAAATCTCATTTTATGAACTTTGTACAACAAAATTTTTGTACGAAGTTTTAAAGTAAAACAACTTAAAATGTCACATGTGTGAGTTTAGATAGTGTAAATAATGCGTTTAGTAATTGTGTGAATCAAAATAAATAACATTTCTTTACTCAGTTCGAAATTAACGATGATTTTTTCTATAATATTTCTAATTAATCCTATAGTTATGCAGTAGCAACTTTTTATTGCTTATGTTACGATTTATATTGTATGTACACACACACCGTACACATATACACACACACCGTACACCGATACACACACAGCGCATAAAATTTTTGACACCCATAAAAATCGACTATTATAATGTCATTATTGTTAGTAGTTTCCTTTCTCGTGCTTTATAATATTTATGTTTACGTATACTTGTTTATACATATATCATAGTTTTTGCTATAGAAGAGTGGGGCTTACTACAACAGGTATCTCATGCTAAAAAGGAGAGCCCAACACTAATGTTGTATGTTTTTGTATTTTATTGTAATAAACTATTATTATTATTATATAAAATGAAAATGTTGGTATTTCCTAAGGCATTGGAACCCGATTATGGAACCCTATATACTTATATTATTATTTTGGCGATGAAATTCGCTGACATATCAACCTTAAACACCCTTGCAGTCAGTACCCATATAACCTGCATTCAAATTCAAATATTTTTATTTAAAATCACTTATTGAACGTCTAAAATATACCACCCATTCGAAATAGTATGCCTTAGACCTGAGAAAAACGATCGCTAGAAACTCAGCGGGCTTTTTTTCCTAATTTTGTTTTTTTTTTTTTAATTGAATAGTCTGAGGGCCTCGGCTCCATTCCCAGTATGTGGTATCATCAAGATCATCATTTATGTTGTAAAAACCACCACATCATTTGTTTTGTACATTTTCTGGGATCATGTTGTAAAAACATCGCCCAATTATAGATTTACTAACACGACTTAACCATAAGAAGTTCATGTTTGTTCCTCATGTTAGCATTATGACTATCGCCAAAAAATAAATAAACTTACATATGTATGTAAAAATAAACTTACCCCTGTCTGTAAAGGCATCCCCAGCAATATCTTGTAGAGCATCCTCGACTCCAACATCGTTTGCTCCAATATTTCCTGGAGTTTGATCACGAAACACTACATTATCGTTAGAGGTAGGTCCACTGTGTGAGTTTGTATGTATAGAATTCCCTGTGTCCGGAGTATAAGGGAACACGACTCTAGGGGATCTCGCACGCCAATTCACAGGATAAATACTATTCCTTGGGGGCGCGTATTGCACCGGCAAATACGGCTCAAAGGCATAACTTGGGGCATACTGTCTCCCAAATCGACTGTACAAACCCCTTGGCTCAAAGAACCTTTCGTTCGGCAAACTCTTGTCAGAAGCGTAATCGAATTTAACTTTACTATGATCTGTTAGGTCAATCTCGCCTCTACCAATGTCATCTTCGTCCAGAAACATGATCCTCGATTGGTACCTCTTTGGAACGAAGATTGGCGCGTTGCGAGGTGAGTAGACTAAACTAAGAGCCCGGCTACGTTCTGCGCTCGACACCGAAGCCAGTACGAGCAAAATCACTTTCATACTATACGCTAACATGTTGACGGTTCAAACGAATTTCACTTTCATTTTCCACTGTCCAGCTTTTGAATAGATTATACAGTTAATTGATATCGCATGTTATGTTCGACTGTGGTGCGGTGTGTTTTCATTTGCTCGCGCGGGTTTCGACGCGTTGAGCGCGTTTGAAAGTTGAACGCGAACTGACTGGTTTGGACTATTGGGTGAGTGCCGTTATGTAAAACCAGTGATGACGTTCGGTTTTACGTAATAGCCGGCGGTGATAGCGTTGCCTGGCTTGTGGCTATGGAATCACGTCAGAAATGGACACAGCTTTCCGCGTATGGCACTGATGAGAAGGGTAACATCACTGTAAACTCTTTATTATTTTATTTCCTTTTATGATAAAAGCCTAAGTTCTATAATTATAATCACAATATTGAAATTAATTTATAAAAATAATTAGAAGTGAAATTACTGTGCAAATGAGACTTAACATTATTAAAATATGGCTCTGTCGTAAATCCTACTACTCCACAGCTGAATATCTAAGTAATCCGACAGCCTGAGACTAGACTATGATTATTTTATATCAATAACAATGACAGTACAATATTGCAAATTTCATTAAAAAAGCGCAAAAAAAGAATGCTGGGAGAGTTTCTTGCGCCGCTTCTACTCTATCATAGCGTCATTTGTTTACGAAGGGGTAGTAGTATCTAGTTTATTAGAAATGACATCAAAAAGAATTAATTCTAAAGGAATCAATTTTGAGAAAATAAATGTCTTTTAACATCTTATGTCTCAAGGTGACGAGCGCAATTGTAGTGCCGCTCAGAATTTTTGGGTTCTTCAAGAATCTTGAGCGGCACTGCATTTTAATAGTCAGGGCGTATCAATTACCATATGCTAAACGTCCTGCTCGTCTCGCCCCTTATTGTCTTAAAAAAAATGTTTTGAAGTGATTTCATGACGTATATGTTGGATGAAAGTAACTGGACTGTAAAGAGGGGATGTGAGGTGAAGTCATGGGAAAGGTTGAGGCGCAAAATCATGTCGGAGTTGTACTGAAAAGATACAACCGTAAAAGTAACAGAGCTTGTATGAATGGACCAAAAATTATAAATAAGAAGTTATCAAAAATTATGTATGTTGCCAAAACATATTACATAAAGGCATAAAAGGCATTTATTTTCTCAAAATTTATTCCTTTAGAATTATTTTTGATGTCATTTCTAATAACTACTAGATACTACTGCTGCTTCGGAAACAAATGGCGCTCTGAGAGAGAAGAAGCGGCGCAAGAAACTCTCCCAGCATTATTTTTTTGCGCTCTTTTCAATAAAAATATACAATATTGTACAGTCATTTCTATCGCTATAAAATAATCACAATCTAGTCCCAGGCTGTCCGATAATTTAGATATTCAGCAGTGGAGTAATAGTATTTACGACAGAGCCATTTTTTTATAAAACATTTAAACAACATTACTACGTACCTTGCCTGAAAAAGCCTGGGAGCGGTCGATCCATTCCCAATCTGTGCCTTGTGCTCCAATACAAAAGTTTGATATTATGGGCAATGGTGATCACTTTACATGAAGTTATTCGGTGATTTAGTGACCTCTGGAATAATCACATACAGGTCGAGGATTTCTCAAATCACTGGACCCTGAACAATCTGAGTTACGAGGACGAATGGGAGAATGACTTAAGTAATATTTTATTCAATATCAAATTAAAAAAAACTTAATTCACTGTTAAACTTTATACGTTATTTAGTGCAATTCAAGATTTAGTACAAAGGTATACAAATATAACATTCAATAACAATAGATTTTCAAACATTAGTCCCAAGTATTTTTATTGTTCAAATAATCTTCCACATCATTGTAATAGGCCTTAGATGTTAAGTTAATTACGATATATTTAATTAATGTTTTTATTGGTAATTTTTTACAGTCGTTTGGGGGTTTATTATAGATATAATGCGATCCACCTTTAAAAAATTTAGCAATGGAATGGATTTTAATGTTTTTAATTATAAGTTAATTTTAAATTATTATAAGAATTAATTTATTATAGGTTTTATTCCTCCACATCCGCTAACCGATAATAATTGGCAATAGCTGTAATACTCTGCGTCATTTCTTGTTTATAAGCCAAGTAACCTCAATTTTATATTGACCGACCATTACATGCTAATTACTAGGAACCTATTCTTACATAAAACTTTGAGTCAGAAAACGTTTCATGTTATATAATTTTATAGTAAATAATTGACTGAATTATGTACAATTCATTGAATTAATCGTGTCAATCTATAAAAGTATATTTTAACATAGATAATTCTTACGTCTAGATAGACTGTGATAACTGTAAACACGTCGAATAAAATAACGGTGAACTGTTAGCCTCTATTTTCAGCAAACGCACGCACACTAAAACAAAGTGTATACCATACGTATCGCAAGTGTAAGACGTAGCTCTCGTGAACACTAAAGTACCTAAGAAACCTGATCGGCCATGCGTTGCCTACCAGCTAGAGGCTCTGTCTAGAGCATTTGAAGTATTGAAAGAAAATGAAACCTAGAATTTAACAATAAAAACACCAACCACACATCTCCCATAAAATCTGAGTTTCTGAAGGCTGTATGTATGTACCTGTAACTCCATCTATTTCTCATAGTTAATCAAATCAAATCAAAATCACTTTATTCATGTTGGTTACAGAAATTACAATTATGAATGTAAAAAAAAAAAAAATCTCATTGAATCTACCGCTACTTCGTAAAGGATTGAGCTAATCAGAAGAAATAGCAAGAAACTCATTGCCAATCTTTTATATCAAGATTTACATTTTCATCTTTTTACAAATCATTTCAATAGCAATATAATATGTAAAGTGATGCAACAAACATACTCAAACGTCAAACAGTCAATGCCTTACACGAGTTATTGAGTACAGTAGCTGCATCACCCACACACACCGTAAATAAATAATGGTATTCTGTAAGCATTTAATAAGGGATTATATATATAATAAACTTTTAAGAATCTGAAGCCGAGCCCCCGGCAACAGGATCATCCTGCCACTACAAGTAGCGCCCGTTCACGAGCATGACGCATGAGTCAGCCATCGCTTACCTCAACCATATTTTTGAAAAGTGGAATGAAATGGAGTGGAAGGGGAAAATCCGTCCCATGTCGCCGCCACAAGCAGTGACATTTAAGCAAATTAAAACATTAGAATGTTCGGAGTTTTATGATAGGATGACTCAGGTTGTTTTTATTTATTTATTTATTACAGCTTTACTATAACAGTAATTAATTACCCTTTTTTATTATTAAAAGCATCTTGATTGGTTTGTCTGTGGTGTCACTGCAGTCTTAAAAATAACATTTAGTAACTTAGTATTAAATATTAAAATTAAACTTAATATTAGATCAATGATCATGTTTACCTTCCCTTACTTAATGCTATAAAAAATAACAGCTCATTGTAGTTTTAATATTATGAATAGGTTTAAACGCCATCTTTATCGACTCTACGTACAAGAGGTCTTTCTCTTGTAGATTTACAGATTGTTAACAACTTTCTTTGAAGTTACACAAAATTTTACGAGATGGCGCTGAAAGCAACATTCAAAGACTAAAAATTTATATTAATATTTTTTCTAACAATTTCATTTTAATTTATATTGTAACGTATTTATGTAAAAAAAACAATATTATGAATATAAATATAATTATTTTATTTATTTATTAAATAAATATTTTTTATTAACAGAAAAACAACCAACTACAAAAAAAGATTTTCCAAAACCAAAGATGTGTGCTAAAAAAGAAAAAATCATTGCTTACTTTTGTACAATCTTATAGCAAATATAAGACTTTAATGGTTTTCTTATGAATGCCATTGTCATATCTGGTACCAAATTACAATAGGATTACACGGGAAGCACCAGCTTCAAAATAAAAAAGAATTATCAAACCGGTTCACCCAGTCGAAAGTTCTGAGGTAACAAACATAAAAAAATACTGACGAATTGAGAACCTCCTCCTTTTTTGAAGTCGGTTTAAAATAGAATCCCGCCAGCATGGATTCATGACAATTACTATTATGACTTTTAATTAAATAATTGAGATAAATTGTTTATATATATGAGAATGAATAATGAATGTATTTCATTCAAGATGGTCAAATAGTTCAGCCGGTAACCGTCCATATCAATTTTTTATTACACTGATCACCAATCCCAATTTTCTATCGTAACACTATTAGATGGAATAACGAACGTCACGGATTCGGGAATATGATCAAAGGAAATTCCAACATTATATTACTAGCTAATTATTATTTATAGATATATTAATGTAATTTTTTAATAAATTTATGATAATTTATATATTCCTATAATAGTAATCTACTTCGATATTGCCCGCATTGTAATAAAAAACGAATGCAGCAGCAGAGACGGTACAAAAGACTTCAACGAGCGCGCCGCTAATGTTGTAATATTATAATAAAAACATTTTTTTTTTGTAGTTATACTTTTTTTTGGCGCGTTTGGGATAAATATCAGAGTGAATTTTTATGATGTACGCACACGCACTTTTTTCAAGGGTATATTGCCAGAATCGACAAGCTTGGCAAGCGGGTTGGTCGCAGTAGATTGTGGTGCTTTCTCGGAAAGATGCTGATTGCTCGGAGTGATGCTCTTTGCACCGATTAGTCGCCTCTTACGACACCCACGGAAGGAGGTGGCGTGGTGCTATTCTCTTACAATTGCATCTTATTTACTAAATTTTTATATTTATAGAACAAAAAATAAACAATATTAAAAACTTCAAAAAAAAACTATTCCAAAACAATAGATATTAATATGCACTATAAAGTAATCGGTGTCCTACCGCGGCCTCATCCTAGCTTTTCGCCTTGTCACGTTGCCGTGCAACACAAGCACATCTCACCTACAACCTTCCTACAACAAAGTATATAGTAACAAACTTTGTAATATATATTTTTCGGGTTCGAGCAATATCCGTCAACGACAGCTTGTATGTTGTATACGATTAAATTCTATAACTGCTTGTTAGATTTTATGTAAATTCATTCGATTTCATTTTTGAATATAAAACAATGACATTTTAATAATGACGAGGTCAAAGGTACAAAATATATTAATATGTGCCAATAACGAAGTATAAAGTTTCCAGTGGCTTACATTTAGTTGGCGCCACATTATGCAATGTAGCGCCGAAAGTTCGAAGCGAGTTCCGGTGAAATTATGCTTAAAATTAATGTGTTATTTTTGAAAAGTGACATTAAGATATCAATTTATATTTAAACATTATTTGTAACGTAACATTGTTTGTATAAATTCCAATTTTAACTCAAAAACATCAAACCGGCTAAGGTTTAAGTACGTACGGAACTCTATACTCAGTTGAATTTTTTCGATTAACCATTATTTTGTATGTTAGGTTATTTAAGTTCATTAAAGAGGTTTCATTCAATAAACCGTTTGAGGTTTCTTTCATTTCAAAGTTTATTTTTTTGTGATGTTACTCACTAATTGACTACACGAGACAGACAAGCGTATGGTGTAGACTGTAGAGCAACGAAAAACTACGAAAATAATAAAAATACGAAACACAGCTATTTTATTTGTTCTTGTTTTTTTAAAGTAATAAAATTTACAATATATATCTTCAGGATAAAGCATAATTATATATCATTATACATATGCTCACTTAATTTGAGTACTAGTAATATATGTTACAAAAACAATAACTGTATAAACTGGATTCAAGAAAAATTGTTATCTGAAATACATTTAATTGAAGAAGCAAGAATAAATTGTATCTGCCATCTTATAGTTTAGCTAGAGATTAGGGCTCCTTCATAAGTCTTGGTATTCAGTTTTACAATAAAATACCACACAGTAAACTAGGACTTACGAAGCACAAATTCAAGAAATATATTAAAGCTTCTTTGTCAAAGAAGGCTTACATAGTATAGTAGATTATATAGATGATAATGATGCATGGTTCTTGTCTAGTTCTGCACAGGCCACCTAAAAGTGTATAGTCACTATAGTGTAGTATTAAGTTGGCTAATTTGATATATGATTTATCAGATGGGCGGGGAGTTTTTCAGTTCTTCTCCCCATGTCAAAGCCCCTTTACGAACTGATGTAGCTTCATGATTTTTACCAAGTGTTGTTGCAATATCTTAGGTTATTGTCACTCCCTATGGTAAAAAATATATTTCTATTGTATTATATTTATTATTCAAACAAAACAAATCTTATAACTATATTTACAATACTACGACTACATAAAATTAAAACTATCATTACGTGGAAGCGTACCAAGAATACTGGCAGCATTACCGCATTGGATAGCAAGGCTGATCCGTTGACCGAAATAGCTGCCAGCGCTTGGGTTTCTAGTAGACTACTATGAGGCGCGAAGATAGTATTTTGAACATTCTCCGCGCCTCTGGGCCCCACGGGCCAAGTGTCTCGACACCAAACGGCACAAAGATGTACGACTCACTGAGACCAACATATTTGCGACGCTTGCTGTCTTCGGCAGTCGAAACAGCAGCCCCAGCATCAACTGACGTAACTTGGACATGAGAAGGAGCTAGAGTGTCGACGCAAGTCGCGTCCCACACCAGCGCCCTTCCCCGTGCCCAAGCCACCAGCGTCATTCCATCAGGACGCTTGCCATCGCGGCGGGTAATACCATTTGGCTCTAAAACAGCTGGTATATTAAGAGCGGCAAATGCCCTGTATTATATTATATATTATATTGATATTCTCGTGTTGGTCTCATTTGCAAGCCACAATCCCATATGGGATGGCGATTTGGTATTTTTAGCTTGGTATGATAAGCTTTTCTTTTTTTGTATTTGGAAAGCTATATAGACATATTGAAATCAGAACGATTTATTATCGGGACTTACGATTAAAATTAATCCTAAAGTAGATAATTGATATTGTTAGCACCCTATTCAAGAAATATATTTTTTACTAGGCACGTCAACAGAATACACATTTTCAAATATATACATACCGTTACTTACAATTCTAATATGAGCACCTATAAAACAAATTCACAGCATTGACTTATAATAATTTAAAAGTCATAAATGACTAGTTAAATTTAAAAGTTACTAGGTATATAGTTAGTAATTTGACTTAAAAATATCTTAGTATTTTATTTTTAAGAGAATCGTTGAGTATATACATCCACATTATATATATATATATGTATATATAATGTTATAATGATCACCAGCTCTGATAATTGAATTGTTCAAAATTCGATTTTATAAAAGGTCTGCTAAATGTATTATGAATAAATATAACGAAAGTCGTTCAATCAATGTCGTCTTATAAACACTTTTATATATCCACAACAGAATCAAACCGCATACTTTCCTAAATACTAGAACCTGATACGCAGTACAGCCTTGCGTTCGGCGCTTGTGAAAACTTTAGTCGGTTGGTAAACGCGGCACGCGATACACGAAAGCTTTGACCAAATCGTAACGCAATTGTGTTCCAGTTTAGTGTCGTGCAAGTTCGGAGAAAGTTGAAAGTAAAAGGCGGCGGGTTAAATTGGCCCCCATGGTTTATAAAGATCACAATAAAACAGGTCAAATTATACATAGTTCTTAGTATGGTAAAGTATATTTATTTATTTATGAGCAGCGCCACGCTTTTTCCCGCGTAGATCCGTTGACACTTGGGCGTATTGTTAAATCAAATATTATGACTGTTCATTGTCAGTATTCAGTATTATTGAAAACTTAATAAAAGTTTAAAATTGTAACTTTTTTGCTCTAAATTGTGATTTTCATTATCATAACACTAGAAATAAGGGATTGCTTGTTACTAATTCCAGTAGGCTTTACAAGATACACATTAATGATTAAGGGTAAATGTATATATACTTTTACAATAAATTCCTAGTCGCTGTTCAGGAATGATCTATAAATAAATTTAAATGTTTTATTATAGAATAGCTCTGTCGTAAATCTTACTACTCCATAGCTGAATACCTAAAGATAGATCTTAGATTCTAAGCCATCGGACAGCCTGGGATTAGATTATGATTATTTTATAGCAATAACTTTTGTAGTAAAATTGTATATTTTATTAAAAAGAGAGCAAAAAAAGTATGCTGGTAGAGTTTCTTGCCCCGTTTCTTCTCTCTCAGCGCCATTTGTTTACGAATGGGTTTTATTATTATTTTTGATGTCTGTTCAAACACTATGAACTGACATGAAAAATAATTCTAGAGGAATCAATTTTGAGAAAATAACTGCCTTTTATCTCTATTATTTGTAAGCCGATTGAAATATAACAGATCAGTGAAATAGTTTAAGCCGTTTCTGATATAATAATAATAATAAAAATATGATTTACAATTATATTACGTGAAAAAAGATCATATTCTATTTTTAACATCTATCCATCTTTTGTATCTTATAATTGTTATTAAAGTTATTATTGATCAAAAAAAGATGAAATTCTTCTGCGAGTAATTGCGAAATATATAGTCAAGTCAAGTCAAAAAATCTTTATTCACTGTAAAAGTTTATAAGTTAATTAGTGCAAGTCAGGATGAAGTACAAAAGTTACAATAGCATTCAAATGAGTATAACAATATTCATTAACAAAATTTAGAACATTAATTCCATCTTTATCATTCAAATAATCTTTCAGATTATAATAGGCCTTAGATGTTAATTTATTTTTACGATACATTAAAATTTTTTAATAGGTTATATTTTAATTTCATTTGGGAGTTTATTATAAAATATAACACAATCTACTTTAAAAGATTTAGCAATTTTTTGGAGCCTAGTAGATGGAATTGCGAGTTTATGTTTGTTTTGAGTATTGAAACTGTGTACATCACTATTCTTTTTAAATTGGCTAATATGTTTATGAGCGTATAGGAGGTATATAAGATACTACCTGACCCAACGGACGCTGCAGTTAATAGAAAAGTATTGAATTAAGTATTCGAGAATAAAGTAATCTAACGCCATTGGAAATATGTAACAGCCGTAGATTATGGTTTGGTCTCCGCTGCGCTCCAACTACATACCGCAGGCGTAGTCGCAAAGTGCGGCCACGAATACTACGCCCAAGTGGGCGTACTCAAGCCAGTCTCGACCAATGTGTGACGTTGATGTGCCACATGTTTTGTTAAATTTTGCTAATAATTGAAACTAAAATGCCGGGTTGCTTGCCTTGTTTATATCTCTATTTTATTCTATTTACGTTTGGCGCTTTCTTTAAAATTTATCGTAGGCTACCGCAGCGCCACCCTTATTGGACGCGTCTTTACGTAAGCTTTTTCATACACAGAGATGGTTCTCCTTACCCTTCATAGGCCGTAATAATACGAGAATAGAATCGAAGCGACCTTATGTCAAAAAGATAAATTTCGTATTTTTGTAACACAAATTGACATTTAAGTTCCGATTGTGATAAAGTTACGTTCTGATTTAGGGACTTCGTATAATTATTGCGTATTCTCGAAACAAGATGCGTATCCTGCGAAAATGTGACGATTGGTTGAGTTAAAAACTTAAAAAATCATAGCATAATTGAGCATATTATATAACCCTTGTAATAGTAGTAGAGATATAGTATACTATTTTAGATTTGGAACGATTTCCTGGATTGCATTATTTTAAAAATATGTATATTTAAAAAAAAAAATTATAATGACACTTATGACTGTCAAAAGTATATTTTTAAAGTGAAACTTTTATTACATCGTCTTCAACTATTTCGTCTGTGTGTTGCATGTCGCGTGACAGTCGGGTGGCGCCTATAGTTCTCATATTGGATGCAATTGCGTTCGGATGGAAGAGTAGGTTGAACCTGTGTGGGGTTGATAAAGGTTTTTTTATTTTATGAAAATGTGAAGAAGTATTATTTATACATTTTGTTTTTATTCTATGCTGATATTAATACCTATGTTATTTTGTGAAAAAAAGTTACACTTGCATCGTGGTTTCATAAAATCACACAATTTTTTTTATATTTACCACCACTTTGGAAAAGGTTCAGCTGCAACGAGAAGAAGTAGCAAGAAACTAACTGCCACTCTTTTAAATCAACATTTACAGCTTTATCTTTTTACAAATCTTTTCATTTACAATATATGTAAAGTGATGCAACAAAAACTCATATATACTTACACGAGTAAGGCAAAAAAGTGAATGTGACTTAATACGTAAACTCAAGAGTTATTGAGTACAGTAGATGCATCAATCCACACGCACCGTAAATAAATAAAGATATTGTTCGAGCAGTTTACCAGGGAAATAATAGGAGAAGAACAATCTAGACTCTAGAGCGAACGTGGATAGGATCAGAACTTAATGCCAATGATTTTGAAATTACGAGAATAACACTGCTGAGTTCCTGGAAAACCCCAAAATTCTGAGTGGATTCGAATTTACGTTCGTCACTTTGATCAAGATAAGGTGTTAAGACCAAATAAATGCTTGCACATTAAAAGTACTTTTTTATGAAAATAAACGAGTATACTACAATGTAGTGCCGCTCAGGTTTCTTGAAAAACCAAAAAATTCTAAGCGGCACTACAATTGCGCTCGTCACCGTGAGACATGAGATGTTAAGTCAAGTAAGTCTCAGACCGAATAATGCTTACACATTACTGCTTCATTGCAGAAAAAGGCGCCGTTGTGGTGCCCATAGTATAGCCGGCTTCCTGTGCAACGGAGCCTCCCATTGGTATAACAAAAAAAGTGTGTGTGTACATAAGTATGCACGCAAGAAGTTATACTTCTTTGGCGTAACAAAACAAAAATCCTTAAAATTATTTACTCCTCCTGCTATTCTACGTTTGTAGAAAGAACAATATTGTAAAAATCTTGCAAAGATGGCTTTGACATTAAATAATGAATACGGCTGTATGGGCTTGAGCCCTTTACCTGACCTAATAATGGACGATGATAATGTATAAAATAGTAATTAAGTAATAATAATATTAAAGTGAATAAGAATTTTATATTAATATTATATGTATATTATTGGACATTAAAGATATTAAAGTCTTTGTAAAAAGTAGGTTGTGCTGTATATTTGACTCATAAATCAAATTCAAATTACTTTAGCCGACCCATGAATATATTTCCTCTGCTTTAGGTTAATGATGCATCTACTGTACTGAATAAGTCTTGTGTTTTGGCATTGCATGTGGCAAGGCATTGATTTTTTTTTTTTTGGAATAGGAGGACAAACGAGCGTACGGGTCACCTGGTGTTAAGTGATCACCGCCGCCCACACTCTCCTGCAACACCAGAGGAATCACAAGAACGTTGCCGGCCTCTAAGGAAGGTGTACACGCTTTTCTTGGAGGTACCCATGTCGTATCGTCCCGGAAACACCGCACAAGGAAGCTCATTCCACAGCTTCGTGGTACGAGGAAGAAAGCTCCTTGAAAACCGCACTGTGGAGGACCGCCACACATCCAGATGGTGGGGATGATATCGTAACTTGTGGCGTGTCGTGCGAAGGTGAAAAAATTTGACGATTGAGTGATTTTACTGCATCACTTTACATATTATATTGTAATTGAAATCATTTGTAAAACGATAAAGCTGTAAATAACAATTTAAAACAGTGAAAATGAGTTTATTGCAACTTCTTCTCATTAAAGCTCAACCTTTTCCGAAGTGTTTGTAAATTTAAAAAGAATAGAAAACATTTGGTATTCACATGAATCATTTCCTTGAACTACATCAAAAAATTGATTTTGATTTGATTTGATTTAATATGAGAGGACGCATGTCGACACAAGTTGCATCCCACACCAGCGGTGTTCAGCGTCATGCCATCAGGACTGCTAACATCGTCCCATTGGGCTCAATATTATTTGGTGTTAATTTATCTTTAATGTAAACAAGGGACGAGACGAGCAAGACGTACGGCTGATGGTAATTGATACGCCCTGGCAATCACAATGCAGTGCCGATCAGAATTCTTGAAAAACCCAAACATTCTGCACTACAACTGCGCTCGTCACCTTGAGACATAAGATGTGGAGTCTCATTTGCCCAGTTATTTCACTAGCTACGGCGCCCTTCAGGCCGAAATACAGTAATGCTTGCACATTACTGCTCCACGGCAGAAATAGGCCCCGTTGTGGTACCTAGAATCCAGCCGGCATCCTGTGTAAAGGAGCTTCCCACCAATATTATAGCAACATCTGTTAAGAGCTTAGATGTAACAAGATCTCACTAAGCCGCGAAGAGTAACCTCTAATCCTAGGTATCATTTACGACGCTGCGTTCGCCGATCTCGAAATGCACTGGAGCATTCAGCGCTTTCCCTCTGCTATGTATGTAATTAACCCCTACGCAACATTCACTGCTATTTAAGAGTTAAAAGCCTGTCCCGAGACGTTGCAATCTGCTATCAATTAAATTATAATAAATAAATGATAATACCCAACAATAATTTTATTTTCAGGCTTTGAAATGACATCCAGCTAACAACACCTTCACAAAGCAATGGACTATCTCAATAACCATGACGACGGCCGATTTGTGTCCGAACCAGAGACAATACAGACTCATAACGCATAGAGAAATTAATAAAAACAATGGATACGATGGCGTCACAAAATGGCGGCGAAAGACAAAATGGAGGACGAATTTCAGATTTCTTCTGCCGCTGTTAATTTTGAATGTTAAACAAGGAGTGACTGAAAGTAAGTTGAATTATTAGGCGGTATGACAGATACATACTTTACTTTGAATTCTTTGAATTGATCTCCTAAACGTTTGTAGATGGCCTAGTAAACAAAGCTGACAATAACAAGAGAAAAAAAATAAAATAGAATTCCGATACAGAATATATCCTAACAATACAAAATACAGAATAATTCCTAAAAAATTAGGATATCATTCCCACCATCTGGATGTGTCCTCCACAGTGCGGTTTTCAAGAAGCTTTCTTCCATGTACTACAAGGCTGTGGAATGAGCTTCCTTGTGCGATTTTTCCAAGGCGAGAAGAAAAAGTGTACACCTTCCTTAAGGGCCGGAGACGCTCCTGTGATTCCTCTGGTGTTGCAAGATAGTGTGGGCGGCGGTGATCACTAATCACCAGGTGACCCGTACGCTCGTTTGTCCTCCTTTACCACAAAATAAAATTGTCCTTTTGTTTTAAATTTAACAAGAAAAGTAAAAGATAAAAACTGAACTGTATGTAAACTTATATAAAATCGTACAAAAATATACCGTGGATATGAAAAAATATATTAGGGGACACCCGGGTTTGAACCGGGGACCTCTCGATCTGCAGTCGAATGCTCTACCACTGAGCTATATCCCCGATAGCAACGTTGCTAAAAAAGGCTAGCGCATTCAACTACACAATGTCATTTTATCATGAACGTCACTGAGTGGGTGAACATGACAAATGAACTGATAAGTTAAACGATACAATTTATAATTACGGACTTAGCGTTTGGGAATTATCTACAGTAAACATGCATACGTAAGTGGAAGAAGTAAGAGTAGTATATAATAGCGTTTAAACCACCAGACAGCCAATTCGTGACTTATTTTGATTTGTCAAAGTGTGCGTTATATAGTTAAATATTAAAAACACTTAAGGAGTCAATTCCACTTCCACCAGCGTGGCTGACTGCTTAAGACTACACTGTCAGAATCAGTTACAGTAACAATACGACTTTACAACCATAACTTGTAACAATAGATTCGCTTACATTTTCCATCTTGCTGTATCTCCGTAAGAGATGTTCTTCTCTCTGACGCTCTGTTAGTATATACGCTAGTATATTATTAGTCCATACGTACCTAAAACAGATTGTCTCTGTAATATATTATAAGGAAATAATTCGGGTCCAAATGTCAGTAACGACGGCGAAAGCAAGATAAGAAACGAAAAAGAGCGTGTGTGGCGAGGCGAGTGAAAAGGACGGGAAACCTTTAGCTGGATTTTGTTTGAGACCTAATGTTGTTGTTCAGGCAATACAACACCTTTAGATCTCAGCTCCGTACTCGAGCCAGTCTCGAACAATGTGTGACGTTGACGTGCCACATGTTCTGTTAAACTTTGCTAATAATTCAAACTGAAATGCCGAGTTGCGTTGTAAAATTTTGTTAAAATAATACTAGAAGAAATAAGAAAGACACCGGGATCACATATCATCAGCGAGTATTTTGTATTTTATTAATTTCAATGTAAAATAACACGAAGAGTGTATAAGTTACAATATTTGAAAGACGCTATTACGCCACGCACACAAGCATCTTTACAAAAAGCCAATACACACTACAATATCAAGTTGGCGTAATAAAAATGCTTTTGTTCTTATGTAGTACGGTATCTAGTTGGAGCGGAGACCAACCCTTAATCTAAGACAACAGTATTATGTTGTTGTATGTTTGATGCTATTACTAATTATGACAGTAATCACGACGAAACATCCTTACACAAACAATGAATTCAAGCTCTAAATTTTGATGCATCCAATATACGATCATTGATTCTTATACAGTTTATTTGTACTTATTATCTAGTATAATTGACATTTTTAATTTTTAACACGATTGAACTAATGGATGCAGAGAGCACCTTACAAACTAATTTGTTACCCGGACTCATGGAAGCCACAAACTGACCATTCGATCCCAAAAAAAGGCGACAACTCAGATAGATTATTTTAATGGGAATAATTCCATAAATTATTCATTTTATATGACACTATATATACAATGTATGAATTTATTGATTTGGTTATATTTTTTTACAACCACTATGGATTTTATGCCCACTTACTATACCTACTACTAAGCCACGCGTGACGTCATAAAGCAATCTGTAAATACTCCGCGCGGAGTTAATAGCTATTCTGATTATTGTTACGAAAGAAACAATTGTTAAAAAACGATTGTGTAGTGAAGATTACTATAACAAGTTGTCAGCCTTCGCAGTTCCGTCGCTACCACCATTCATGCAAATGCATCAAAATATCCGTCATAGTAATTACTATGTTAAAATTCCGCGATGAGAAATGCTTAAAAACATATAAATGATTTTCTTAATGATACCACAGACTGGGAATGGAGCGAACACCCTCAGGCTATTTAATTATAAATTTTATTGTACGATACTGCATATTATATGTATTTATTCAAGGTCCACTAACACTGAAATATTGTTGTTCCTGCAATTACAGAATAACAACATTATGTACATAAACATACAAGCAATTTAGTTAATCTATATATATATACATATATATAAGAGATTTCCACGTATATAGTCACTCATCACGATATCTCTGCAACGATAAGGCGTAGAGACTTGAAATTTGCTAGAAATATTCCTTTCGCCGAGTAGAGATCAGCTAAGAACGGATTTAAAGAACTTCCATTCGCAAGATATTTTTATAACAGAACAACGCCTGTCGGGTCCGCTAGTAATTATATAAAACGTCAATATAAACACTAAAATACAATATATTTTATAAATGCGTTTATGTTACGAAATTTAAAAAAACTTCCGCTGATTTTCTTGCGCCCGTTTCTTTTCAGGTCTGAAGCTTACTATTTCAAAAAGGTGGTTGTTTTTGACGTTTCATAAGTGATTTCAAATCTTTTTTTGAATAAAAATATTTCAATTTGTGTTCTTTCAGCATTGACAAGCAGTGTTCTGGCTTCGCTGCTGGGCTATCCAGCATCATGTACGGTTGGAGACGAGATCAGGGCGTGCACATTATCGCTGACATGTTGGCTGCAAGGAGGGACAAAGGTCAAGGGATGCTCTGGATGGCTTTTCTCATGCTGTGTCTTCGACAACATTGACAATAGGTAATTGTAAAAATAGCCACACATGAAAAAAATGTGTACGAGTATTTTTCGAAGCAATAAATAAGCTGTCTGAAATCTGTCAAGCAGATAAACTGTTCCAATAGGTGCGACAAACGTTTTTTACTTTATTTGCCAAATAAATATAAATTAATTAATTAAGTAAAAAAATACATTTCCATTTCATTGTGCCACCTTCAAACTATCGAGTCTTGGCAGATTGTCCGACTGACCTTTTAGAATATCATCTGCCATTCTACACACTACAGTTTCACTTTAGTGTAACCGTATATTATTTCTTTTAATTAGAATAGGTAATAAGAAAACGTAGAAGATAGAAAGAAAATGAAACGAGACGGTCGTAATTATCGCGCGGGCGCTGTGCCGTGTCTTAACGGGGGTGTGACGTCATAGGTTGAGAGCGTGTAATTTCAGAAATACAAAAAAAAAGCTTACACTTTTCGTCGTTATAGCTTCGAAAATACTGCATGTATTGAAGTTATATAAAAACTAATGTAATGAACATGATCTTCGCTCCGATGTTAGGTGTAGTTGATAGTAATATTTGGACCCTTTTGTGTTCTTCATTGTGTAAGGATAATATAGCTTTGAATCATTTACAAATAATTTTTCTCTCAGATAGGCCAAAACTTGGCAACTGCTCTTAAGAATAGTCTAATAAAACAAATAAAACTGAAAAAAAATTTATGAACTCGAACCCGCGACTGCTCGAGTTACGAGGAGTGCTCTTTCCAACTGAGCCAACCGTTCAAGTGACGTATCGTTGATAAGATGTTGTATTCTTTGTTCAACTCTCAGGTTGTGGCTTTATCTACAGGATCTACTTTACAAGAGCGACATCTCAAGTCAATTTCCTAATATGCAAATATCGGCGTTGAGCAGAAATTAGTCCCAGAATTGAGGGTTATCACTTTAAAAACATAATAAATAATCTAAGAACTTACAATTTTCAGAATAATTGTACCTATATGACAATATCTATACAATTACTACTACTTAGTACTATGTCGAGTTTTTAAATTGTGTGACCCCATGTGATCCTATCCTTGAAATTTCATTTCAGTATTCCATCGTCAGATTGGAGACACAAAGTGGTTCCACCTACGTTGAAAGCAGTTCCACACAGGAGTATGATACCTCCGAACGTGTTCAGAAGAAGAGTTGATGATGATGGTCAGGTAAAAGTTATGACAAAATATGTGTGCTTCCCCGGGGCATAAAATAAATAGGGAAGTCCCAGGCCCAAGGGTGTCGTAAGAGTCGATTAAGGGCATTTAGCAGTGGGAGGTTTCTTCCTACTTTATTCTTACAGAATGTCGGCTAGATTATTAGTACCTACCACAACGGGCCTTTTTCTGCCGTGAAGCATTATTGTGTTTCGGTCTGAAGGGCGCCTGGACAATTGAGACTTAACATCTTATGTCTCAAGGTGACGAGCACCATTGTAATTCAGTAAACACCACTCAGAATTTTTCTGTTTTTCAAGAATCCTGAAAGGCACTACATTAACAGCTCTATATATTCCATACTTTACCATCAGCTCAAAGTCCTGCTCGTCTCATCCCTTATTTTAATAAAAAAGATGAGGCTGGCTTTGTGTAACACAATGGCCGAAGGCTGTGTTACACGGCTTTTATTTAAAAAAATACCTTCTTTTTAATTTCACCAAAAGAATCACAGTACCGTTAGCGACCTTTTAGGTAAGGTTTTGACGACACATGTAGCCCCGTGGTGAACAATCCTGCCTACTGTGGTAGAAGTCCCGGGTTCGAATCCCGTTAGGTGCATACATTTATATGATGAATATGGATGTTTGTTTCCGAGTCATAGATCTTTATGATATGTATTTATTTAGTTTAATTAAGTATAATATTATCTTTACAAATATTATAAAGAGGTAAAGTTTGTGAGGCTGTAAGGAGTCATCTCTGGATATACTGAAACGATTTTGAAATTTCTGTTACCTGATGATGATCACTACCGAACACATTCTCCTGCAACACCATCGGAATCACAGGAGCGTTGTCAATCTAATTAGTCTGTGGGTACGCGTAAATAAAAAATTAACAAATATTGATAGAATTGTCACTGCTGTGTGCAGGTGGAGTGTGGTCTATCAGCTACCAGAATGATCCAGAAGCGAATCATAGGAGGTCGGGAAGCAAGACTTGCTGAGTTTCCCTGGCAGGCTCATTTGAGGATATCTGAATACCAGTGTGGTGGAGTACTCGGTCAGTTATATATTCTTATTTTTTCGTATTTTAACACACACAAATGCTATTTAAATGTCTGTTACAGAATTAGTTAGTGAAATACTTAACGTGAGAGACATACATTTTTGAAGGTAGCTTGCAAGGGAATCTCGGCCTTATATCATACTACAGAAGGTCGTGAATGATGTCAAATAATCATCCTGTTTACCCGTTTATTCATTCTTGTTTTTTTAACCGACTTCAAAAGTAAAAGTAGTAGGTTCTCAATTCGTCAGTATTTTAGAACTTTCGACTGGGTCAACTGATTTACATAATTCTTTTTTTATTTAAAAGCTGATTGTTCCCGTGTGGTCCCATTGCACCTTCTGACAATGGTATCCATGAGAAAACCATAAAAGTTGCCATAAGTATGTGCGTCACAAAATTAGAAATAACTCAATATCGCTCAACCGATTTCGATGATTCTTTTTTTATTGGAAAGTAGATACTGTAAAGATGGTTCGGAGAGTTTTGAATTTTTGGTAAGGTTCTGATTATGGGATCCATGACAACGCCTATTATTATTACAAATGTTTAAATTTGTCCACAAGATGGACCGACGATCTGGTCAAGATCGCCGGAGTAGGTTGGATGAGGGCCGCGCAGGAGTGATTGTCGTGGAGATATTTGGGGAAGGAATTTGTCCAGCAGTGAACGTCTTGATGCTGATTATTATTAAATTCAAAGTCAAAAAAACTTTATTCAATTAGGCTTAAACTAAGTGCCTTTGAATCATCACTATAAATATTTATTTTAAATTACTGAATATACCTTATGTTGAGTTGAAAAAGTTGAGCTCGTGAGAAGATATGTTCTTCTATCAAGAAACTACCTATTTTACAATGGCTGTATTATACAAAACAAATTAGTTTGTAAGGTGCTTCATCCAATATATGAATCGTTTTCAATGTTTTTAAGCGTTTTAAATATCAAATATTTCATAAAAAGTAATAAAAGAACTGTGTAAGTATAAATTATCCTATATTGGATGCATCAACCTTATATATATAAGGCTATTTTTTTTTAATCCATTGTTTCTGTCAGGATGCTCCGTGATCATAATGGCCGTGATTATTGCGACACCTACCGGGTGATATTTTTAAAATTAATAAATAACGAAACGATAGCTGCCTCTATTAAACTTTATTTATTGATAAAAGTTTTAATAATAATTAAAAAAAATTACTATCATATAATTTAATGGGGTCACACAAACTTTTACGTGGTAGGTTCTATCGGATCTTGCTACAGTTGTTACTATCCTGCGTGTCGCCTGATCAGTCCCATCCGGCGATCTGGCTGTGGTGCTCTTCCAGCTTACTGCGTCAGGAAGGTGGGAAGCAAATCAAAGTGGAGCGAAGTCCTCAAGACAAGGAAATAGGAATAGTAGGGTATATGAACCAGCGCTTGGCAGCGTATTTTCAGATTTAGTTCCCTTTTTTGCAGAATACGGAACCCGCATGAATAAAATATCAACTACCTGCTCACTCATGAACCGTCTCACTCTCACCTGTAATTGGGTTTAACTACGACGTTAGGCGATAGTAACGTTCCGTTACATTATCTTTTTCAGTATCCCGTATATATGTAGCAACAGCAGCTCATTGTGTATCCCGTGCCAGGCTGAGAGATATATCAGTGTGGCTTGGAGCTCTTGATACCAGCGCTGCAGCCCATACCACTGCAACCAAACTTGGGTAAGCTGATATTGTATGCGTCAAGCTCGTGAACGGCCGCTACTTGTGGTAGCATTATGATCCTATTACCTCTGCTTCGTGTTTTTAAAATTAATGTTAGTTAAGTGGAAATAGCCGAACTATAATTGGTAAGAAGTATAAATCTTTTATTCATAATTTCAACGACTGTCTAACGAATTTTCCATCAGGCTACGTGTCCTGACGCGAGTTTAACTTTTTATACCCATCCCAAGAAAAGTGCTCAACGTCGTTAAAGTAGTTTTCACAAAAATTTTGAGTTTATGTGTAAAGAACTAACAACTTTGCAATTTAACTTTTTTTCATAGGACTGGCAGTTTCGCTGAAAATCGAGATAAACCGAGTTTTACCATTAACCCCCCCCCCCTTCCACTTCCCGACCTTAGATCGATTATTATGTATAGATTATTTTCCTTTCATTTTTATAATATTATCTTCCTTTTCCCACGGGTTTCATCCTACAATATTTTTAATTCACGTTTTATCATTTTCAAAGGCTCCAGCACTGGTCTATAGGTTTATTCGGAGTTCGGACGTAAACAGTTTCTCGCGTTTAATATTTGCAAGGCTGCGTGACAGTCGGAAAACTTCATAATTATCATTGTATAGACAGTGTAGTCAAAGATATAGTCAACATTTTGCCTACTCCTGGCTTATTCTCAGGTATGACTTTATACCAAGTTTATTTGTAAGGCTTACTTAGGAAATATATGTTCAAGCTAATTTTGACCTAGTAACTTGTTTATTAAGTGGTGGTGTGGTGGGTCATGAATCAATTTTGTCAGCGAAACCTACCTTTCAATAATCGTAACATTTCTTTCAGGGTAGTCCAAAAGATTCTTCATCCTCTCTTCAAATTCCGAATGACGCAGCCAGACCGCTACGACATAGCCTTGTTAAAGTTATCCAGACCCGTTGTATATACTAGTCATATACTGCCAGTCTGTCTGCCTGACATAGATTTTGAACTTGAGGGTATTTCTGGTGTGATCGCTGGTTGGGGCAAAACGGACGCAAGTACCAGCCATATTGGAACCAATCTACTTAGATCAGCGACTGTACCTATACTGAGTAAGTAAATAATAGCAATATAACTTTTACAATCGCTAATAAAATGCTCACAAAATACCTTTAGTTATTTACAGTATATTTCGATTGATGTTTCTACTGTACCCAATTAATCTGATTTTTAAACGCTTTTTATTACCTTCGCCTGTATGTATATTTGTTTGTAACTGACTCATTTGGGCGCCAAAAATATATAAATGGCCAGATTTCGTTTAAACTTCGTAGATTTATCGAGGACCGATGACAATACATTAATTTGATAAAATTATTCCATTTCTCAATTTGCAAAATAAGATTTTTGTTAATTTATTTAATTTTTTCATGTATCGTCGATAAGGCAGGAATTGATGTTCATTTTAAATTTTAACTTTTATCTTTTCAACTAAAGCGTGATTTTTAGTTTTTTTTAAACTACTTTTATTATTACCTATTAAGTTACATTTAATTTTTATTTACTCGTGTAAGACATTACTTTCAAGTATTATGACGTTTGAGTGTTTGTGTTATGTCTATTTACATACACTTTACTATTGTAGTTGAAATGATTTTCAAGACGATATAGCTGTAAATGTTGATTCAAAAGAGTGGCAATGAGTTCCTTGCCACTGTCAATGAGTTCCTTGCCACTGTCAATGAGTTCCTTGCCACTTCTTTTCATTAAAGCACAACCTTTTGCGAAGTGGCGGTAAATGTAAAAAAAAAAGAAAACTTGACATTCATAAGTATCATTTCCTTGACCTACATGACTTAAGTGATATTGATTTGATTTGAAAAGTGCAAAGCAGAGTTGCTCGAATTGTCGGGGATCCGGTGCTCTATGAACGGCTAGATCACTTGGCGTTGCGAAGAGACTAGGGACGTCGCTTCTTTTTGTGTCGCATTTATCACGGGGAGTGTTCCGAAGAGCTGTTTCACTTGATTTCTGCCACGGAATTCCATCTTCGCACGACACGCCACAAAATATTTAATTATCCCCACCATCTGGATGTGTGTCGTTCAGTGCAGTTTTTGAGGAACTTTCTTCCATGTGCTACAAACCTGTGGAATGAGCTTCCTTGTTTCCAGAACGATGCGGCATAAGTACCCTCAAATAAGCGCGTAAACTTTTCTATAAAGCCGGCAACGCTCCTGTGATTAATCTGGTGTTTCAAGAGAACGTGGGCTTCGGCGACCACTTAACATCAGGTGACCCAAAAAAATCTCAGTGGAATTAAAACTTAAGATAGCTCATAACTTTTAATCAACTTTTACTGCCGTGAAGCAGTAATGTGTAAGCATTACTGTGTGTCTGAAGGGCGCCGTAGCTAGTGAAATTACTGGGCAAATGAGAATTAACATCTAATTTCTCAAGGTGACAAGCGCAGTTGTAGTGTCACTAGGAATTTTTGGGTTTTTTCAAGAATCCTGAGCGGCACTGCATTGTAATGGGCAGGGCGCATCAATTATCATCAGCTGAACGTGCTGCTCGTCTCGTCCCTTATTTCCATACAAAAAATGAAATCGACGTTTGACGAAGGATGTTTTTGTTACGTTTCAGGCACCGAAGAATGTATTAAATGGCATCGCAGTAAGAGAATCTCTGTGGAGATTCACTCGGAAATGATTTGCGCCGGACATTCCGACGGACACCAAGACGCTTGCCTCGGTAACTTGATATCTTTTAAATTATATTTCTTTTGGTGCGTATTATTAGAGTGTATTTTTACGATGCGTGAGCACACCGTCACGCAAATTGGACATCCGACGTTAGCTGATCAACTAGACCATTTGTATCACAAAAATAAACACTAGCTGATCCGACAGACGTGGTTCTGTACAAAATACTGTTTTTTTATGAATTTCAATAATATAATATCAAGAATTATTTCGTAAAATATGCTCCCTGTTGTTATAATTAAATTATTTCCCAGCAGAACTGTCAAACCTTGCGTCAATAAATTCTCTTATAGAAATCATGTCCACTCAAAACAAATATGGAAATAAAAATAATCATGGGTCCTAAATCGAAACAAAAACTATCCTATTTCTCAAGTTGGACTAAACCGCACTCCATGAAGTAATCCCTATTAAAATCCGTTCATTAGTTTAGGAGGTCACTGCAAACAAACATCAGAACACTGGATTTATATATATTAATATTAACATTATCTAACTATCCAAAAGTTATAAGTTTTTCTTGAGTGTTAATTTCCCAAACTTGTGTCTTTCACAAATTCAACACGTGCTTTCAGGAAAGACAACAACACAACATTTAGATAAGGGTTTCCGCAAAATAACGCCTACTTCAATAAATTTTCTTAATACGAACTCATAAAGAGTACGTATATTTGAAACTATCTGATAATATTATATGAATGAAATTCGTAGTAGGGGCAAAAAAGTCGTAATGAAATAAAGTTATATAGTCTGACAACTTCGTGCGCTTCCGTCCCACGGAGTGGCAGACGGTTGCGGGGACGGGCTACTAAAATTCCAGTGGGTAGGGCAGCTTATTGCGGTGAAGTCACCCCGTGGGACGGTGGCGTACGAAGTTGTCATAATTGTTTTTTGAGTTAATTGTAAAGTCTTTAGAATAGTCTCTGCTGTTGTTTCACAGACTTCTACAAAGTATTTTATGGGAGGTTTTAACATGGAGCTATAGATCGTGTAACGGAACCCATTTTTGTGAAGTTTGATAAGTAATAATTCATTTATTTTGCAGTGGAGAAATACTGATGCATATATTATTTGGTCCCTTCTTTAGATAATTTATGCGTCTAGATAGAGCATTTTGTTGCTAGACAACCGATGAAAACAGGACAGGCTTATTACTTTTGTGTGCGTGACAAGCCCCTACTACCGGCCATTCCCAATATACTATCTACAGATAGATATAAATTACTAACTTCTACTGTCAGTACCAATATACCCAATAAGTCATTCTTATCGCCTTATATTGGGACGCGTGAATTGCAATTTCCGTACAAACTTCTGTCGCTGGTAAGCTATACGTCCGCGTCGTCCCATTGACAGACAGCGTGGATGGATAAGGTGAGTTACCATCGATAAGTTTATTGCGACAGAAAAGTCAACGATAGTTACGATTTTTATCTCAAGTAAGAGATAGACCGATTATTGGGAACGGTCGTTAAACTACTCGCGATTTGTATGTTAGTGTGCTCTTGCTCTTTATGCTTTATTGCTCCAAATAGAAGTTAACTGTCAACCTCAATTTCGACATTTTCAAATCGTCTGTCTAGACGTAAAAATGATCTAATATCTCTACACTATTCTAAACAGCCTTACCTGTTTGGGTACTTCAAACTAGTGGTGTGTACTGTCCCAGATTTTGAATTCCTAACCATCCTTATTATCCTATTTTTTCATTCCAGGTGATTCCGGAGGACCTCTGATAATCCTGGACAACGGAAGATATCATCTGGTCGGCATCACCTCGGCTGGCTTCGGATGCGGAGTAGACCACCAACCTGGTATCTACCACAACGTCCTCACAACTGTTCGATGGATTAAGGATGTTATTAAGCCTAGCTATACTTAAGTTAAATTAACTCCCTATTACCTATCTGTATATAATTATAACATAAATATTGAGTGTGGACTTTTTTAATAGGGCGTTATGCCACGGGACTTACATAATCAAAAAAATATATAAAATGACAAAACTATAGGTGAGAATAAAATAAAATAATAAGGCCAGGTTGCACCAACTAACATTAGCAATAACAAAACTACGTCAAAAGCCTGTCAAAAGTTTCAAATCAAGGAATACGATGGTGCAACATATTCCGCAGTCTATGTAAGGGTCAGCGTAGTAACGCTGTAACAGTAGTTAACATTAAATTTGACTCGAAAACTCTAACTATAACAGTCTACCTATGATGCAACCCAGCCTAAGTAGTGCCTCAAGAAAAGTAACAAACACACACGACACGACAAACACACACACACTGGTAATATTAAATCCTGTAGATGGAGCCACGACCTGTGAGTTGAACAAGACATAAAAAGATATACGGTTGATGCGTCACTCGGACGGTTGGCTCAGTTGCTATGAGCGCTCGGACGGAACCCGTGAGTTCCAGTCCCGCATCATTTATAAATTTTGGTACAAATTAATTTGTTTAGGTAGTAGTGATTATGGCTTGAATGTTGTTGATCACTGGTAAATATTGTTAGAAAAAATTCACAATTTGTTATAATATGTGACATGTTACACTGGGAGAAAGTAATGTACAAGCATAAAATTGTGTTTTTGATTGAAGGATGCCGTGGCTTTTCAAATTCGTGCACATGAGTCAATAAAACTCATGTGCACATCAGTATATTTACTCATGTGGCAGGCGTTAATATATGCCAGAGACCTTGCTCATTAGGTGAGAGCGGGTTACCACGGCGTACGACTCGTATTTAAAGATTAAAATAATTAATAATAATTGATGACTAAAAAAATTAAGACAACCACCCCATGTACTTTTCTTTTCTGTATTGTGGGAAACGAAATTATGTTTTTTTAAACGCTTAGGGTTAAACTAGGTCAATCCGAGGTCAGTTTATGATTTATTTACAACATGTGATTTGAAAAAATAAAAAGTACAACTACCATCCGACGTATTATATGATACACTATAACAGATTTTTTAACTGCTAATTATATTTTTAGAGAAAAAACGGTTATAGCTAGAGTTAATATTTGGTATTCAAAGTCTATTCAGGCCATAATGATACTTAACATCGTTTGTCTCAAAGTGACATGTTCGAAAGTAGCAGTGGGCAGAGCACATAGCTCGACGGACAGATGGCCGTTGGGGCAGTAAAGTCCTCGAATGGCGATCACGTACTGGAAGACGCAGTATTCATCTGGTCAAGATCGCCGGAATAGATTGGATGAGGGCAACGCAGTAGAGTTGGAGATATTTGTCTTGTAAGTAGGGTGAACATTTCCACAATGTTTCCTCGTTCAAACAATTGCGTTTACTAGAGCGTATAAGAGTTGTTTATAAACACTTAAAGAGAGTGTGAGGCTCCATTGCACAGGATGCCGGCTAGATTATGGGTACCACAACAGCGCCTATTTCTGCCGTGAAGCAGTAATATGTAAGCATTACTGTGTTTCGGTCTAAAGGGCGCCGTAGCTAGTGAAATTACTGGGCAAATGAGACTTGATAACTTATAGCTCAAGCTGACGAGCGCAATTGTAGTGCTGCTCGCTAATATTTTTGGATTTTTCGATAATCTTGGGTGGCAGTGCATTGCAATGGGCAGGGCGTATCAATAACTATCAGCTGAACGTCCTGCTCGTCTCGTCCCTTATCATTATTAAAAAGGGATATGGGGATATAAACAGACAACTAAACAGGACTTTAAGATATAACATTCGCTGAAGCCTCGTTTTTCTCAAGTTTAAGAACCCTAAATATTACTGTCGCACTAACACCGGCTAGACAATCATCAGTGTGACCCATGACTTAAAGACTCAAAGATCAAAACATTGTTAGCGACTATTTATTTCTCTAACACTTTAAGAGGCTGACAAGACCTAATTTTGTTGAAATTGATGTTAAGGAGATTTTTAAGACAAACTATTTGTTATTATTCATTACAAAATCAGCTCGATAGAAAATAATTGCAAAGAATGATCTTAAAATCATTATTAAACTGTTGTATGTGTTTGGCTTTTTGACGTATGGGTCTGCAATTAAAAACAACATATATAAAATAAATATATTCATGCCTTAACCGTTGCGTTAACTTATATTTCACAAATAACCAGCCTTTTTTTTATTTCAATGTTTATTATTATGTTCTAAGACCTGGCCGCCCAGTAAAGAGTGAAAGTGGGCTCTCGTTTACTCCAATACAAATAGACAGTGTAGTCCGTGCTACATGGATCTATGCTTGTTGTTAGAAAATTTTGGTAACAAAATGGCAAGGAAATATTCCCGACTGTTTTGATTTTTTGCTTATTGCTGTCAGTTAGTTCTGCTAGGCCACTGTTTGCGGCCTATATGGTTAAGCTGTTTTAAGTACTGTTTGATGTAATCTAGCACTAACAAAAACAAAAAATCTAAACAGAGAGACACAGATACTAATGATATAGATCTTATTTAAAAAATTTTTTAGTATTAAAACCAAGAGAACGAATAAGAACGGGAAATATTAAAAATTCAGCTTAAAACATAAATTCAATACAATTTTAGGGTTCAATATCTCAAAAGGGAAAAACGGAACACTTATAGGATCACTTTGTTGCCAGTCCATCTTTCTGTCTGTCAAGACCCTTTATCTCAGGAACGCGTGGAGGTATCGAGTTAAAATTAAAATGTACTCAAGCCTACAGTCTCTTGAAGCTGTGAAAAATTAAACTTCTAAGGTAACGTAAAATATACGGCCGTATATGCGGCAAATGATGCATGTTTCGACACTCTCAAGGGAATCAAATTTTATCGGGTAATTTACGTTGACCTAGAACTATGAAATTTGGCAAATAGTAGATACCTTCTTATACTACAAGTATACAGAAAAGTCTGAAAAACTATATTTGTAATTTAATCATAAAAACAGGGTATTTATGCAAGGAACCTCGGTTTAAATTTAGAATTAAGTTAACCATGTGATGTGGAGTATAGTATGAAAGGGTTTCATTGGCACCAGCTTAAACAAATTTTTAATTATTTTTATGTGTTCGATTTATGACGAAGAATGAAAAATAACCTTTGTCCTTCCTTATAAGTTTAATTAAGTACCTAATAATATGTAAGGAACCCTCTTTATATTATAAATTTGCTTATATACTTTTAGATTAAGTAAGCAGTGGTAACATAAATAAGTAATAATACCTATTTACTAGAAGGCTGGGAGGGGTTGAAATAAGTCTTGTGATAATTAATAGCGATTTTCTTGCCTTTTGTCTTAAATCATTTATACGTCTAGATAGAATGTGACAGCTTTGAAAACGTGGATAAAAATTGAGATTGATAGTTAACCTATATTTTGAGCAAGGCACGCATGCGGATGTAAGACGTAGCTTGTCACGTACACTAAAGTAATAAACCCGGCCTGTTTTCATCGGTTGTCTAGCAGCAAGAGGCTCTATCTAGACGCATAAATGATCTAAGCCTTTTGTATTACCTAGATCTCTTGTGAATTGTGCATTTATAATAAATAAATTATTGTTAATAAATTATTGTTTAATGGTTGTTTTGTTTACTTTTCTTAGTTTAATATATTGCAGTTACCTCCTTATTCCATATTTTACACCTATTTCTTTTTATTTTGCGAAGCGATGACCCATATAGCCGAATGGTTAGTGACCCTGATTACTAAGCTAGAGGTCCCGGGTTTGAATCCCGGTAGGGGCAATCATTTATATGATGAATATAGATGTTTGTTACCGAGTCATGGATGATTATGTGTATTTATGCATGTTTAAGTATGTATATATATATATATAGATTTATTATGATTCAGCTTTAAAAATATTTACAATACTACGACTATATAAAATTAAAACTATCATTACGTGGAAGCGTACCAAGAATACTGGCAGCATTACCGCGTTGGATAGCAAGGCTGATCCGTTGACCGAAATAGCTGCCAGCGCTTGGGTTTCCAGTAGCCTTATTGAGGCGCGAAGATAGTATTTTGAACATTCTCCGCGCCTCTGGGCCCCACGGGCCAAGTGTCTCGACACCAAACGGCACAAAGATGTATGACTCACTGAGACCAACATATTTGCGACGCTTGCCGTCTTCGGCAGTCGAAGCAGCAGCCCCAGCACCAACTGACGTAACTTGGACATGAGAAGGAGCCAGAGTGTCGACGCAAATAGCGTCCCACACCAGCGCCCTTCCCCGTGCCCAAGCCACCAGCGTCATTCCATCAGGACGCTTGCCATCGCGGCGGGTAATACCATTTGGCTCTAAAACAGCTGGTATATTAAGAGCGGCAAATGCCCAGCGGATGACTTCATTAATGCTGGCGTGACGACTGATACGGCCTGCCGATTTTAGGCAGGATAACCCGTGGCGTCCAAGAGCATCTACCTGAACGCCACATCTACATTGATGTGGTTCATTCAGTTTTATACCTAGCCGGAGTGATACGCATATTGACAATGTCATATTGTCAAGTAGCGTTCCAATCGGCGCAGAAGGCAAGGCTTGTAACCAAAATCCCGACTCATTTTCTGTCACGGCCAAAAGACGAGCACGCTCTGTTATGTCAGTAGATGAGATCAAAAGATCATCAAAGGCTGACTTACAAAGAAGTGCGTCCCATGCTTTTTGACACTTTAAATCGTCTGGAAAATTTTGAATGTTTGCAATATTTAGCCAAGCATTGTTAGCTTCGTTCAAATACACAATCTCTGAGTTACCTGGTACATGATTTACAATTCTAGTAACCAAAGGCTGCGCACTATGAACTGAAGATAGAAATGCTGGTAAGGCAACGCCCGAAACTTTGCGAGTACCCAAACCTCCAAACCGTATCGGTAAAGAGGCTTGAGACCATGCACGATCTGTAAACACGCAATTCAAAACGGTTTCTAAAATATTTTTAAGTGAAATATCAATCACATCAAGCAAATTTGGAAATTTCCATAACGGGCTAGACCTTAAGAGGTACGTAAATTTTGGAACAAATAAACAAGACCGAATAATAGTTAAGGCCATATGAGAATTAATTTTCAATAATCCGTCCGAAACGTTATTAAATTTTTTAATGTGATCGTTTAAGATCGTTGGAATTGAAACAGGAAATAATGGAGCTCCAAGAAGGTGAAGTGAATTCTTATCCAAAACTTTAATATTGGGGACCAGAACATTAAATTTATTGGTAATATCAACCCGGTCTGAAATTTGGAAATTTTCGCCGATAAAAAGCTCGCATTTTGAAAAATTTAACTCAAGGCCGATTGAGCTAAAACTTTCTATTACAACTTTCAAATCATCTAAAACAGAGCCCACTTCACCACCCAAAGTACCATCATCCAAGTACCAAACATTAAATTTTGATTTTAGTTTCGTTATGGCGGAATGAATGGCAAGGCTAAATATTGCTGGACCAAGAGGGTCGCCTTGCTGACAGCCAACAGAAGACCAAATATTATGAGTTTTGAATAATAATTTGGATGGTTTACTATAACATTGCCAAATATATAGATTGAAGGAATTGAATTTTTAACTTCTCTCAGCAGAGCTCCCCTATCAACAGAGTTAAAAGCATTTTTCACAGCTAATTTTAAAAAGACATCACCAGAGTTCCTCTCTAAAAAAGTTCGCGCAGCGTGGACTGCAGCTTCGCAACCACTTTTGCAGCCAAAACCCAACTGAGTTGGAATGAATTTAGTCGATAGGAAAGGAGAAATATGTTTACAACAAATTTTAGAAACAAGGCGTCGAAATGTGCAGCCCACGGCTATAGGACGAATACCACCATCTTTTTTCTTAAGAGCACATATATTCGCACCATATAAAATTTCGGTAATTTCGGTATTAACTTTTCCAGAAAGCATGAGATTTACTAAGAGAACAATGTCCTCAAGCAACGCTCTACCCGCATCCCCTGTGGAAGGACATACCAGATCTTTAAGATGCTGGGGTGTCAGTCCATCGGGGCCGCCGGCAGAACCAGTCTTAAAGGACATTATTGCTTTTAGTACATCACCATCATTAGCCCGTAGATGATTATCGGAAAAAGATGGTTCCGGAATAACACAATTAGCATCTGGTGATGGGTGTTTACTTTGTAAAGCCAAAAGTGTTTCATTTGAGTCGGGTGCCAGGATATCATTTGAAAAAAGTATAGATGCAGCACCTTTCACGTCACCGTCATTAACTTTCTGTTCTACTTTTCGAAAAATTTTGAATTTTGGTTACTATTTAAAATATTGCCAAAGATATTTGGGTCAGAACAATTTGATTTTATTTTCTGTGTATGTATATTGTATTAAATATATCGTTGTCTTGTACACCATAGTACAGGCTTATATGCCTAGTTTGGGGCAAGATAATTTGTGTAAAAGTGTGTCAATATATATAATATTATTTAATTTTTTCAGGGAGCATACAGACAAATGATATACAAAATATAGGTAAAATTACTATCCAAAATGAACGCCATATACCTATAAGTTTTAAAATATTTCCAAAGGAAAATTTCCAAGTATAGAACTTATAGTTATTATAATTATGTAAATTATCAATAAAGAGTTCCTACAATATTTTTCATATTATATTTTACCAATAGAAATATGGAATATATTATCAATTTCTAAAAACATTTGTAATAGGTAATATTTTAACGTTTTCATTTTGAAATTTAAATGTTGTAGTTATTAAAATGCTAGTTTATTTTTTGTTACTGCTGCAATATTTTGATTACTTTTTAATTTTGTATAAATATTTATGCGTTTACTTTATTACTGTCGCAATATAAATAAGATTATATACTTACTCTGGTATTTATATATAGTTGGGCACTCTCTTTCATAGGCAAGTGACAAAAAAGTAACGTCATTTATTAGAACAGACAACAACTTGCTCAAATAAGCAGGTGTCAATATGCAGTGACAAATAAACGACTTCATTTGTTTATACAAAGAACATCTGTACAAAAATAGTCAAATAAAATACTTTTTACTTGAAATAGATAATTTAAATTTGTGGAAAATTACCTACAATTCCACTGGTTTTACCACCTTTCCGTTTAAATATTCGCATCTACGTTTTTGACATTTGGCGCGGTAAATTTAATATATTTAGTTTTATGACTATTTAACAATCATATTGTCACGTAGCAACGCTTCGATGTACATGACAAGAGTTGTCAAATTTCTAGTACATTAGTAGTTTAAAGATGGAAAAGAATCATTTTGAAAATAGAACAGACCCGGGGGTATATAAGCGGTACTTAGCGTGGCCTCAGGCAGTTCTAGTTCAGATTCGAAACTGAAAAGGAAGAGAAGCAGAAGTAGTGATAAGTATGATAGAGGATAGAAGAGAACTAGTGTTCGATGTGGTGTGATCTGCTAAAGGCACCGCCATCTGAAGAGGAACAGCGGCAGACCGGCGAAGTGCAAGTTCGTGGAAGTGAACGCAAATAAAGAATCGTTCCTTTAAACTGTGTATTACTTTCCAATCCCTGATCCACTCTCGTGACAATATAATCATATCTAGATTACATGTATTAAAATTTTAGGAACTCATTGCATACTCATGTATTTGTATTTCTGTTTGTGTTTTGCTGATAAAAAAAAGTATAGTCCTGGAACCATCGCGCTAAAAAGCTCACTCAATAGTTTGGTTGATCGTGGCACACACTACCTTTAAAACCGCACTGTGAAACAGCACGCCTATAGATAGTGAGAATAATATGGACGTTTCTTGTGTGTCGTGCGAAGGTGGAATTCGGCAGCGGCAATCGGGTCGAATAGCTTTTAGAAATACTTCCCGTGATTACCGTGCGGTGGAATACACACAACTATGTAACCGCACTTCGCAACGGTTAGTTATCGAGCCGTTTCCAATACACTGGATTCAATCTGAGAAACTCGCGTCCTATGCATTGACGTACTATAAACAACTATACTCTCAATCACCTATTAAAAGGTCATCAAAAATGTCCGTGCGGCGTTGTATATACGTACCTAAAACATTTACTTATACAGAAAGCATTAAAACACACATTCAAATAAACACCTTATTTCGTGGCGATAATGTTCAAATGTAAACGCTCATAAGAAGCTCGATCCATAAATCACGGATATATGAGGTAACAAACATACAAAAAAATATCAGATGAATTGAGAATGCTCCGTTTGAAAATTACTTGACCTTTACTTTTTTTATGGAAACGGAGGACAAACAAGCGTACGGGTCACCTGGTGTTAAGTGATCACCGCCCGCCACATTACTTGCCATCAGAGGAATCACAGGAGCGAGTCTTAAGGAAGGTGTACGCGCTATTTTGAAGCTACCCATGTCTTATCGTCGCGGAAACACCACACAAGGAAGCTCATTCCATAGCTTTGTAGTACGTGGAAGAAAGTTCCGTGAAAACCGCACTGTGGAGGACCGCCACATAATGATATTATACTAATTTGTGGCGTGTCCTGCGAAGGCAGGGATCAATTGAAACAGCTCTTTGGAAGAAGCGATAGAAGACACACAATGAAGTGACAACACTCTCTGCGCAACGCCAGGTGATCCAGCCGTTCACAGAGCACGCGGTCAAACAGATTGGGCTGATACTGGGGCCAGACCAGAGAAGACAGCAATACTCCATATGTGTTCGGACCTGCGCTTTGTAGAGTGCAAGATTGTGGGTATTTACTTTACATTTATGAACAGTTATGGAAAATGCCTCATAAACTTTCTTTTCACTATATTTTCGAATCTCCACGCCCACATGGGTTCGAATACGCGACCTTCTTGCTCTATATCCAGAGAAATCCAACTCTATCAACCTTGATAACAACTTAAACATATTATCGATCTAAATAAACTCACATTAATTAATAATGACGTACTGTGAAACCGGTTAATTCACTTTCGATAACCAACCGTCACTGTAGAATAAAGAAGCAATATTAAAACACTGCGAGCAAAAAACAATTTTATGTCTATGACATTAGAGTTTAATTTAGAATTAAAAAAATTATCTTGATCAACTTGACCATGCGCAAAGAATGCCTATTATGACTCTTACATCTCAAGACACAGAGTTCATTTTTCACCGAAAGGAACCTCAACCGTTATGAAAGACCGTGTAAATGTCAAACAACGCAGTCTACAAGTATGTCGCGGTGCGCATACTACGCGTTCGAAATTTGAATTTTAAATATAATCGGTTTTAAGAATAAGTGACAAAATGGCGGGAGGTTGGTGTTTGTTTTTTTTAATTTCATCAGTTGTTGTGGCTTTAGATGGACAGACCTTGGGTGAGTAATTGTGAAAGGAGGTTCGCATTAAACCTCTTTTGTCTGGCATGACTCGTTGCAAAATGTTTCGTTGATGAAAGCTGAAGTAATAAAAAGGTCTGCGAATTTGATCAAAATTTTAGTTCTTATCGTTCACGATGTGTCCCATATATAAAAAAAGAGAATGAACATTACTTAACATAATGTGCTTACATAATGTGAACATTATGTAGATTTATCATGAATATAACATATTCACATGTTCTTTAAGCCTTTCTCCCTATGAATAAAAAAGTACCTTTAAAGTATTATAATTGCATATTAAATATTATGTTTATCTTATCAAAAAATATGTTAGAGAAGTTGCTATTATGTTGTACTATTATTAATTGTCTTTCAAAACTATTTGAATTGACTAAGTTTATTTTACAATTAAATAATAAACAGCTGTTCAAATGGTTGACATTGATCAAATATTAAATGACAATTTATTATGTCAATTTAACTTATAAATATGTTTTAAATTTCTTAAATGATTCGCTTGATTTGAACCAAAGTGTTTATAAGAACCACAATCATACGTCCTTGACACGTACAACATGCAGGTAAGAATGTAAGTTTATGTAAGTTGTACATAAGGAAATAACTGAGAGAAATCTGAATAAAGTGCGTGTTCTTAATCTTTTCATAGAAAAATATTTAAATCTATAGGACATAAAACGAATATTTTTATATTATATTTAAAACTAAGTAATATGAAAAAATATTTCTATCAATTTCTTTTCTTTAATTTACAGTATTTTTTTCATGCTGAAGAAAAGCTGAATGTATCTCTAATTTAATTACTAATGTCGAGCTAAAATACTAGATAATTATTTTGGAATACAAATTTACGCCAATTATTATTTACTCCTTAATTTTCTGGACACTAGAATACATATAACCAATGACAAAACAATATATTCACTATCAAGAGCTGGAATTCCACAAACATACTTTTACATCTGTGACCGGTGTTTGTGTTACCCTATATATGTATACATATGTATTATTGATCTTTCCTACTACTAAATTGTAAAATAACCGATCGTATATATTATGTCCCATGAAATAAAAGATGGGCTGCGAGTTTCTTATCAGTTCTTCTCTCCATGTCAAAACCCCTTAACGAAATGATGTTGCTTCATAACGTTTACCAAGTGTTGTTGCGTTATGTTTTGTTATTGTCACTCCCTATGGTAAATAAATATATTCTATGAGTTCGAAAATTAAGGTTCACTAATTACTTTCGACTATAATTACAATATAACAGTAACAATAATAAGTTATGTAAAATTCGTTTCCAATGGTTTCGTAATGAGATACCTCGTTACAACCTTTGTAATTGTTTTTGAAATTTGCTTTAAATTTTGCGGTTTCATTATCATAATTATGTATCAAATATTGTATTAGAGTTGTACTATTGTTAAAACACTTTTATACTTATAACTATTCGTATAATAAAATGGCTTACACTCACCGATAAGCTTTAAAAAGTGACAAAGGTTTAAAAAAACAAAAACATTACAATAAATGGAGATTCGTTTTATTTCTTCGATCATACTGCAAAAACTATTGAACCAATCATAATAATACTTATACCTTAAGATGCAGCGTGTTTCGGAGAAGGTTTCATTATATGATATGTTGGTGCTGACTTATCCGAACCTATATTTTTGACTTAGAAATACCTATATATTCGCAATAGTAATAATTCTTATAACACATGAGTATTCGTTATTATGACGTTTGCCGGGTCAGCACATGCTGTATGTATTTAGAAGAATATCTTTAATAATAATTGACGCACTTGACATATATTGCACAGCCTCAAACTTCGCATGTAATGCGTAGCTTGTACACCTGCTGACAACGGTGTAATTGTTGCAATAAACATACTTAAGGCTAAGCGCTAGATTACCTCTCTCGCACAAGATCGCCATAGTTTTAGTTCAGAATTAGAAGCCTTTTTAATTTATTACAAACATAATACAATTTTCTTTACAAAACTATGTCATGTTAAATAGTGATGTAAAATTAATAAATTTTCGTACAATTTTTATCTAGATTAAATGATTAGCATGGCTGCAACTATAAAAGTTAGGGGTATTTTGGTGATTTTTTTCGCACTGTCTTTTATAGAAATGTAATGAAAAAATGAATTTTCTTCTCATATTCTGTAAATATATAATTATATTTTGTAAAATATAAGCTTTATATTAAGAGTCAAGAATATGTTTCAATTATGCGCTATTTTGGCGATTTCTTTGAATAGCGGCCTTAAGTACATATACAGGGTTATTGGTAATTCAACGTATTCCTGTTAGGAGGTGAATGGGGTGGCTATTTGAATTTTTTATATTTAACCCCCATATGCGTATTGATAAAGAAATCTATATAATTAATTTGTAGAATAGTGAATCACAATAAAAACACTAGAAGTTAATAATAATAATATTGACACACTTTTAGACAAATTATCTCGCCCCAAACTAGGCATAACCATGATATATCATGGGTACAATACATCATATATTTAATACAATATACCTACTTACTTAAACATACATAAATACATATAAACATTCATATACATCATATAAATGATTGCACCTACCGGGATTCGAACCCGCGACCTGCAGTTCAGTAGGTAGGGTCACTAATCATAATATAAATAGACTTGCTGTTCCAACTTTCAGACTTCATAAAACTGGTCATACATTTATGGGGAAATGTATATAAATATATAATTAACTCCCACATCTTGTTACTGAACTTCCTTTATATAAATTTAAGCTTTATATTAAAGAAATTTTAATGAAGAAAGCGTTTTATAAAGTTCATGAAAACTGTAAAGGGAGGATAAAACTTGCTGAATTTCTTGCCGGTTCTTCTCAGAACAAGGTCTTCTGGTAGTTTATTGAACCGATGGCATCAATCTTTACTTTCATAAGTCTTTCATTTCATTTTCATTACGTACAAAAACTAATGAAATATATAAAAATATTCTTCAAAATGAATATAAAATTATAATTTTTACCGAAACATGGTTAAACAATCAAATATTTGATAACGAATTCCTCGATGGTCGTTATGTGGTCCACCGCCGTGATCGCCATACTTCCAGTAATAGCAAGTTGGATGGCGGAGGAGTTATGATAGCAGTAATGAAAGACATAACTTCAGCACGTATCAGTCATTATGAAAGCGAATGTGAAGATCTATGGATAACTATAGAGTTGAATCTGAATAACATCCTTAAAAAAATAACAATTTGTGCTGTCTATTTACCTCCACCTGTCAAACTTCACACTCTAGCTGCTTTTATTAATAACGCTAACTCTGTCATCGATCATACAGAAGAATTAATTATAATTGGAGATTTTAATCAGAGCTCAATTATCTGGTCACCCGTAAACAACAGTACATACACTCTACCATCATACCACCACAATCCCTTAGGTTATAATTTGATTGATTTTATCTCTACTAATAATTTATACCAAATCAATAATATTCAAAACGCAAACGGCAATATATTAGACTTAGTACTTTGCAGTTTCAACTCTGTAAATATAAGTAAACCATTACAATTATTGTCTAAATTAGATCCGTATCATCCTAATCTCGTTTTAAATCTAAATTTTCCCAACCTTACCTTCCTTAAACCTAAGCCCCGTAGCGATTATAATTATTTCAAAGCCGATTATGATGCTATTAAAAAAGAATTAAAGAGCTATCCATGGCAGGACCAACTAAAAGAAAAACATGTAAATGAAATGGTTTCTGTCCTATATAACAAGTTGTGGAAAACTATATCAAAATATGTACCAAAGCGCAAGGTGAAAACTTCCAGATATCCTCACTGGTATACTGGACAACTAATAAAAATACTTTGGGAAAAAAATAAAGTCCGTGCAAAATATAAAAAATATAGAAACCCGCGGGATCGACTGGAATTTGAAATCCTCCGGGATCGGTGTCACTCCTTACATGATCATTGTTTGTCTGTTTATAGGAACAATATCGAGGACAATATAACAAAAGATCCAAAGGCGTTTTGGCGATACATTAAGGATAAAAAGAAAAATAAATGTAAACTACCTGACAGAATGACTAAAGACGACTCCGTGGCAAATACCGGCCCTGAAATAGCTAACCTTTTTGCCTCCCACTTTTATTCAGTGTACTCTAATATAAAGACTCCTACACACAATCACCCATCACAAATACTGTCGGACACACTCATCAATTGTATTTATATAACAGAAACAGATATTATTAAAAAAATCAAAAAAATAAATATTTTTAAAGCTAGCGGCCCAGACGATATCCACCCATTTTTCATTAATAAATGTAGTACTGTTCTCTCTTTTCCTCTGTTTCTAATTTTTAACAAATCATTACAAGATGGCATATTCCCGGAAGTATGGAAAGAAAGCAAAATAGTGCCTATATTTAAAAAGGGCGACTTATCGAAAGTAGAAAATTACCGGCCAATTGCAATACTATCTTGCCTTGCCAAGCTCTTTGAATCTCTTGTTACTCCTACCATAACTAGGCATATCAGTGCCACTATTTCAAATAACCAACACGGGTTTTTCAACGGAAGATCTGTCCAAACAAACTTAGTTTCCTACGTTTCCAATATTTGCAGTGACATAGATAAGGGCCATGAAGTACACAGTATCTATACAGGTTGACCACAATTTGCTTACACTGAAATTAAAAACCGCCGGTGTATGTGGTTCACTTCTTAACTGGCTTATATCTTATTTAGGAATGAGATCCCAAATAGTGATGACCAACGGTTATAAGTCACATACTTACTATGCAACCTCTGGTGTGCCGCAAGGATCCCACCTTGCACCAATCTTATTCTTGTTATTTATCAACGATATTAGTTCAGTAATACTCCACTCCAAATTCTCTATATTTGCGGACGATTTGAAGCTTTATGTTACCGCATCCCCTGTCTCCTGTGCTCAACTACAAGCCGATTTAGATAGAATATGGACATGGTGTTACACTAACAATATGTATTTAAATATCAGCAAGTGCTTCCTTATAAAATTTACCCGCAAAAAGAAACCATCGAATTTTGTTTACACGTTAAATAATACAGAGATACAAGAAGTAAGTGAAATCCGTGATTTAGGTGTTCTTATCGATAATCAACTCACATTCAATTCGCACATAGACTCAGTCGTTAAAAAATCTACGCAGATGCTTGGCTTTATGAGACGCAACACCAATAAATTCCGTCGTGTAAAAACCAAAATACTACTGTTTAATGCTCTAGTACGAACCCATATTGAATACGCAAGTGTTGTTTGGAATCCTTTCTACAGTTTGCAGTCGCAACGCATTGAATCAATACAGCGGTCTTTTTCGAGACATCTAGCTTTTTCAACACCTGGAATATCTTATAGATGCCCTTATACCCAACGCCTCGACTTCTTTAAACTTCATTCACTAAAATCTCGTCGCAGCTACCTAGATTTATTATTTCTGCACAAAATAGTTAATAATAAAATAAATAATTCTGATCTTCAAGAATGCATATCCCTCTCAGTACCCTTTAAATACCCAAGACAGACGATATCCAAGATCTTTCACATTCCTTACTGCAGAACAAACATTGGACTCAACGCCCCCATCGTCAGGCTTTGTAGATTATACAACGAAGTAAATTCAAAAAATTCAGAAATCGATATTTTCAACGAAAATTCAAAAAAGTTTGTAAAAATTCTCGCACATCAAGCTAACCTGTAATTTTTTTTTTTCCAAGTAGTATGTACCTATATCCTCTTCATTATAAAACCATATAAATTATATCCTTCTTTATATACATTTTTGTACTTAGACATTTTTGACTGTATAAATCACACTGTTCACTGTTACCATTGAATGATGTGTTCATCTTTAATTGTTACATATATCAGAATAATTGTACCTAGCATAAGTTTATATAAATGTGTAATATATGTAATGTTGATGATCCAAATAAATAAATAAATAAATAAAAATAAGTGTCCAAATTGTACCTAAGTGAATAAAGAAATTTCATAAAAAAAATTCAAAAGTGATCCATTTTCGAGTTATCATGTTTTTTTAGAGTTATACCTCAGACAATTTTTGAGTGTGATTCTAGTTGTTTATTGAACGTCATTGCTTAAGATCTAAACTAAATAGAACCTCTTGAATTTTGATAAAAATAATTTAGGTTTACATCGATATAAAAATTTATAATATAAAGTCCAAACTAACTTTGTCACTTTAAATTTGAACGATATAAATACAAATATTAAAAAATAAATCAAACAAATCCAAATTAGTCACGCATTATCAGGTTGTCAGGTCGTCTATATTCCAAGTCTGTGTGAAAGATCGAGCGCGTTGAAGTCTTTTGTATACAGTAAATTGCTTGAAAGTTTCGACTCACTCTCTTAAGGCTTAAGATACCTTCAGATGAATAATAAGTTATTTTTTATTATAAGTTATATTGTACAGCACTTATTATAATAATACTTAACTTCTCAACATGTGAAATAGTGCAGGTGCGCTTCCAAAATCTCTCTCTCTAGGGTTGGTCTTTCATGTCTGAGGATCGTGGTCACCATTAGGGTTGCATTTGGAGCGGCTGATCTGCCTCCACCGGTTTTCTTTCCAGCCCGTTTCTTAAAACCGTGAAGAATTTGGATGACGAGTCGATTATTTAGTCGATCCATCTTGTTGGAGAACGACCGCGCGATCTTAAGTCTTCGGTATTTTCAACCACAATTACTTTTTCAACAAACTTGCTTGTAAAGTGAGCCTTATTACGTAGTTGTTAGAACACATACGTGCATAATATTACACATTAGTGCGTAAATTATGCTGCCATTTACATTCCATGGCTTCCCACATAATTAACGAATAGATTAAAAAATAGATTAAGTTATAAAAATATATTTTCAGAAGTTATCTTATTTACATACCAATATATATAAATCCAGTGCCCTGATGTTTGTTCCCAGTGAACTCCTAATGAACGTATTTTAATGGGGATTACTTCATAGAGTCCAGTTTAGTCCAACTTGATAGGATATTGGGGTTCCGTAGACAAATGACAAAAAACGGAACCCTTATAGATTCGTCATATCTGTCTGTCCGTCCATATGTCATAGCCAATTTTTTCCGAAACTATAAGAACTATACTGTTGAAACTTGGCACGTAGGTGTATTCTGTAAACCGCAATAAGATTTTCGCAGAAAGATAAAAAAACATATAAAAAAACAATAAATTAAATACTTAGAACTTAAACTCAAATTTTTTTTCATAGGTATTCAAAAATGATACTGAGATTTCTAATATCATTTTTTTCTAAACTGAATAGGGGAAAAATGTGTCCCCCCCTCCCTGTAACTTCTAAAATAAGAGAATGATTAAACTAAAAAATATATATGATGTAAGTACATTACCATGCAAACTTCCACCGAAAATTAAAACATCGATAAAAGTTACAACAAACTGCAAGCTAACAACAACTTTTATAATATGTTACTTGCTGCTACGGAACCCTTCATGAACGAGTCTGACTCGCACTTGGCTGCTTTTTATATTTCGATTACCCTATAATTATATTTATTTCCAATATTAATTTCGGATCGACATATTTTCTATGAGAGAATTTATTGACGCACGGTGTGCTTGTTTTGTTGTTCAAATAACAAAAATATATATTATGTATGGCTATAGATTTACGGTCGTTCCCAATATTCAGTCTATCTCTTACTTGAGGTAGAAATCTTAAGTATCGTTGACTTTTCTGTACCAATAAACTTATCGACGTTAACTCACTTTATCCGTACACGCTGTCTGGCAATAGGAGGACTTATAGCTTACCAGTGATAGAAATTTGTATGGAAAAATATATAATAATATACATAATATAAATGATAAACCTCATTAATAATAAATAGATAAAAAAGAATTTTGAATAAATAATTAAAAGATTATATAATAAAAATTGACTGTATTAATTAAAACTTATTGATTGTTTAAAATATCATGATTTTGTATTCCTGTAACTTATTACCAACTTTTACACATATAAAATTAAAATAGTCATTATTTTTCTACTACAGTACTCATTGACACTATACATATAAACAAATTACGTCGCATAGAAATAAAACCAAAAAGGACATATCATTCGCAGTCTGATAGCGGAACGGCAAAAGTGTGCTTAAAAACAATGTAAGCACACTTTTCTACTTCGTGTGTCAACTGTTACTGTCCGGATTGGGTTCTAAACTCATCACGCGTAACCTTAACTGAATAAATGTTTTACATTGCTGCTTATTCATCAAAAATATCTTAAAAAACTGGATTAAGAACGGCAATGATTAGATATAGCAGTCGAAGCTTATTAAGGTGTAATTTGTAGCATGTTTTTTTTTTTTTTTTTTTTTTTTTTTTTTTTTTTTTTTTTTTTTTGAGAGGAGGAAATACTGTTACGTATTTACGCCCCGGAACGGGGCGTAATATGTCGGACTCGAGTGTCCGCGTAAGCGGACACCCCATACCGACTAAAACCTCCTCTGTGCTGTTAGCAGCTCTGGCTTTCACAGCGAAGTAGGACGTGGGCCGTGGAGGCCGCAAAGACTACGCAACAACAGTCGCGGGGCGTCTCCTAAGGAGACTCGAACCTCAGACCGGCTGTGTGCTTGTGGGAAGGAGAGAGAATGAAAATGAAGATGAAATGAAGATGAAAGATGAAAAGGTGATAAGAGCACACTCGCCGGCGAGTGTGGTGATGTTTTGTGTAATGTATGTAAGTGTGTATGTATGTGTTTATGATTGCAAGTATGTGTGTTTGTATGTATGTACGTAGTGTAAATGTTTGTGTGCATGTATGTTTGTGTTTGTGTCTGTTTGTGGAGTGTGTTTGTGATTGTGTAAGTCGTGTATGTCAGTCCGTCAGTCAGTCCGTGTGTGAGTGGGTGTAGTGAAGCGATTACAGGACGAGGACTAACGTCTCGTCGGGTATCAAAACAATGTGTGGTGTATCTAGGGTGCGGGCCGCTGGCCATCGTCAGAGTGACGAGTGCCAGTGGTTTGCGGTGGTTGACCGCGCCTACGCCTGCGAAGGCGGTGTGTGCGTGTCTGTGTCGGTGTTTGTGTGGGTGTCGCGTTCGCGATGGTGATTTCGTCATCCGGGTCTACCGTTACGTGTCTGGGACGTCTTATTGGGTTGAGACTATGGTGAAGGGGGGTGTACCCGCATGCCTTCCTAACCAAGATGTTGGGATGGTTAGGCGCCTTGTCAAAGAAGCGTCGCGAGATCTCTTTAAAGTGTTGAGCTATTGTCGGAAGCTCTAGGTCGCGGTGAAGGTCAACGTTTCGGATGAACCACGGGGCTCCGGTTGCCATGCGCGTGAATTTATTTTGAACTACTTGCAAACGGCGTAAGTAGCTCGGTCGGGTGTGCGCGAAGACGACGCTTGCGTATGACAGTATGGGCCGTACGATGGTTTTGTACATCGTCACTTTGTGTTTGAGCGGAAGTTTGCTTCGCCCACACACAAGTGGATAAAGGCGACTGAGGACAAATCGGGCTCTATTGCATACCGTATCAATATGTTTTTTGAAGTTCATATTGCTGTTGAACGTGACTCCTAAGTATTTGTAATCCTTCACCCACGGTATGGGTGTTTCATACAGTTTAATAACGTCAGTCGGTTGTTTTTTAGCGCGGATGCTATTCGCGTTACCGAAGAGTACCGCTGCACTCTTGGTGGGGTTCACTTCAATCCGCCATTTTCTGAACCAGTTGCCTAGTTCATCGACGGCGGCTTGAAGCACTTTAATGTTCTTGCTCAAGGTTGAGCGGTTGGAGCCGAAGTAGAGTGCCGTGTCGTCAGCGTACTGAGCGAGCTGGACACTCGGAAACTTGGGAATGTCGCTCGTGAAGAGCGAGAAAAGAGTGGGAGAGAGGACCGAACCCTGTGGCACGCCAGACCTGATGGGTCTGGGTGAGGATAGGGTGCCCTCTACTCGATATCGGAAGGAGCGATCGGTAAGGTAGGCTCGAATGATGCGCACGAGCCTGTCTGGCACTCCCAGTTGATACAGCTTGAATACTAAGCCGTTGTGCCATACCTTGTCGAAGGCCTTCGCGACATCGAAAAACACGGCTGCCGTGGTAGCGTGAAATTGACGTCGTATGAGAATGTACTCGGTGAGTCGGTGAGCCTGCTGGGGACACGAGTGAGCGGTTCTGAATCCGAACTGTATGTCGGGTATCAGGTTAAGCTCCGCGATGTAATGATTAAGACGCGCGAGAATTAATCTTTCGTAAAGTTTCCCGATCGAGTTAATTAAGCTAATAGGCCTATAGCTACTCGGATTAGCTTTAGGTTTATTGGGTTTTGGGATACCGATAACAATGGAATCCTTCCATTGTTCGGGGAACGCGCTATTAGACAATAGAATATTAAAAATGGTAACCAATAAAGTAATAAGAGTCGAGGGTAGGATTTTAAGAACCCTATTGTTTATAGTGTCGGGCCCCGGGGCCTTCTTGGAGTGAAGCTCCTTAATTATTAGTTTCACCTCTTCGTAAGAGGTGGGTTTTATTACGTCGCCTGAAGGGCTCAGAGCGGAGCGACGTTCAACTTCACGATCAACTTCGTCAACGTGTGTCGGGTCGGCTGCTGCATTTGGAGAGCACTGACTCTCGAGACTATCGGCGAGGCATTCAGCCTTCTCATCGTCATCGAGCGCCGGCTGCAGTCCCGGTCTGTCCAAAGGAGGCATGACAGTGGGCGGCTCCTGTTTGAACGCGCGAGGCAGCTTCCAGAAAGCCACATGTGATGGCTTAAGGTTGCCGAGCAAGCGGTCCCAACGTTCGCCGCGGAGTTCCGCGATACGTTCCCGTACCACCCGCTGTAGGTAGCGGAGGTGGCGCCTATTCTCGACCGACGGATACCTGTCGTAAAGTCTAGTGGCTCTGTGCTTCTGTGTGAGTAAGTTCCTGACCTCTGGAGGCAGGTTTAGGCGATGCGGTTGCATCGTCGGAACCTGCCTGGAGCAGGCCTTGATCCTACTCTGTATGTGTGACGTCACATGAGAGATAGCACTGTGAGCCGTGTCGACCGAGTCGATGACGTCCGGTATACGGTCAAGGTCGTCGGACTTGATAGACTCGAGATCCTTTTCCAGCCGTTGCCAGTCGATCACTGTTTTCGTCGGTGGTTGAAAGTTAACCGGTGGGCCTAGATTTAGGACGACGGGCCGGTGGTCTGACTCTAATTCGTGAAGAACCTCGATTGAATTTACATTGAGCGTTACGTTTTTAAGTAACGCAACGTCTAGAATGTCGGGTCGGTGCGCGACGTTATCCGGATAACGTGTTGGTTCGTCGGGTGCTATTACTGAAAAGTTCCGCGTGTCTGTGAGAGAGTTTAATAAAATTCCGTTTCTATTTGTGGCTCTACTGTTCCAGCTGGAGTGTTTGGCGTTAAGATCGCCGCCCACTATGACTGCGGCCCCGTGGCCGAGTAATGCTTCTATATCTGTGTCTAATATTTGTTTGTTCGGCGGAAGATAAGCTGAAATAACAGTGATCGGCTGGTGATTCGCCATACTGACCCGGATGGCAGAGGCCTCGATGTTAGTGAGGACCGGAGGATCTATAGGTATACAGTGTAGAGACCTTTTAAAATAAATGAGGGTGCCGCCCATACGGGTGGTGCGATCATTCCTAACTAAGTTATAATTAGCGATACGCGGATCGCGTATACGTGGTTTTAAAAATGTCTCTTGCACTAAGAATAGGTCTAATTGATGTTCGTGAGCGAACTCCTTCACCAAGTCTAGTTGAGGCTTAAGGCCTTGGGCGTTAAAATACGCTATACGGAGCGTATGTGGTTTGACCCGTCCGCTTACGTAATTAGGCATCGCGAATGTTGTTTTTATACTTTAGCCCTATTTCGGTGAGGGCACGGAATATTTTGCCGTTGTCTGCCATAACTTGCAGGAGCGACGGCGGGTCTTCCCGGACAGCATCGAGCCTGCTGGCCAGGGCTGTTATTTCGTCAATGTCGAACATCTCTGACAGTTCGAACATGAAAGCAAAGGTGCTGCCGCCTTTGCTACCTGTTGCCGCGGACGCGGGCGCCGGGGGCCTCGGTCGCGGGACCGACGCCGCCGGGCGGGACGCTAGCGGAGGCCGGAGGGGCGCGGGGGCCGCGAGAGTGGCCTCTGTGGCAGCGTTGGCAGCCGGAGGAGACCTCGCCCAGGCGTTTACCTTTGGAGGCGGCGCAGGTTTGAAGGTTGGAGTGAACTCCACCTTCTCTGCTCTGCCTTGCGGCTGGCGGCGCCCTGGGTGACGCTTGTGTTTGGGTGCCTTGGGACACCCGCGATAGCTCGCGGGGTGCCCCTTCTCCCCGCACAAGACGCAGGCCGGGGGCTCCGCGCATTGCGCTGGTCGAGGGCACTCTGGCGTGCCGTGTTTCCCGAGGCACTTCACACACCTCGGGGTGTGTTCGCAATTTCGTGCCGAGTGCCCGTATAATTGGCATCTGTGGCACTGACCGGGCCCCCCGCGGTTGCGAGGAGCTTCGGTACGGATGCCCTGAAGGGAACAAACCGATTTTATATTGAATATTTCCTTTCCCTCTTGCGTGAGGTCGAGGACTACGAGAACCATGTTAAATGGTTGTTTATTGTTGGTTCCGCGCATACGGTGCACCTCGTGTGCGGGGTAACCCTGCTCTTTGAGGTCCGACAGAATGTCGGCCTCGTCTAATTCTTTGGGGACGTTTCTAATAACGACCCTCAGACGCTTCTCCTCGGGCAGGGCGTACGTGTGGAAACCCACACTCAGCTCTCTAAGAAGAGATGTCAGGGCGCGGTGGTCCGCTACCTCCCTGGTCTCTAATTTGATTAGAGATTGGTACGCCCTCGCCTGAAAGGAGAGCGTCTTCGGGATCCTGTTTTTGACGGTTAGCCATCGGCCTCGGTCCCCTATAAAAATAGGAGGCGGGCGCTTGGTCGGAGGCGGTACGCGGGCTTTAGCGGGCGCGGGCGCGGACGCGGGAGCGGAGCCAGTCGTGGCCGCGGCTTTCTTCGCGGGTGTGATATCCAGAGAAGGCGATTCACGACCGCGCTTCTTCTTACGACTGACGGTGATGAAGCCGTCAGCATCCGACGCGACACTCTCCGCTCTCGACGGTAGAGCGGTTTCCGGCCGGGCCGGTGAAGCACTGGAAGCCTGAGGGGCTACCGTGCGGTCAGGACTGACCGCAGGGACCTTAGGGGTCGCCTGCGCGTCAAAGTACGCCTGAAGGACAGGCGGACGGGCTGATCGAGTGATCACTTTCCTCGGTTTGACCGAGGCCACGGAACTTGCGTCGGACGCATTACCTATATCCATTTCGGATTCCCCGTCGGAACTCGAAACGTCGGATGATGATTTGTATTTTTTGGATTTCGCTTTAATAGCGGCATCCACTGACTCATCTATAGATATCTTCATTAATGGAGCGATCTTCTCCGTAAATAATCTATCTAAGAGAGCGCTGAAGAAGCCCTCGTCGGGAACCATTGGTGAAGCCATGGTTGTTGTTAATAAGTTGAGCGGGTGACAACCCCCGCTGCCCGAGTCAGGCAGAGGGGGAATATAATGATAAAGTGGACAACTATACTTTTGTTGTACACTTGCACATTAATAAAATACTATTAATAATAATGAAATATACAAAAATTAAAAGAAATTAATAATAATAATTAAGCCTGTACGGTGGTTTGGTTCCGTACAGAGTAAAACACAAGTTAGGCTCAAATGGTATATTGAAACCTTAACTTATGCTATATGGTAAAATGGTAAAATGTTGGTATGGTAATGAGCACGCGAATCGATCGGCGGCTTGTCGCGAACTGGTTACAATATTACTTAGGAAATAACGCGAGGCGACGTAAACGCTGACACGCGAAACGTGATGTACAGTCGACATGCTGTTGACCGTACATGCTGCCACCGCGAGAGAAGAAAGAGTGGTGGTGAAGATGGTACAAAAAAGAAATGGTTATGGTTAGCGAGTGACGTGAGACAAGGTGATAAACAAATTTGCATTATCTAATGGTAACCTTAATGTCTCTAGCCACAGTAATCACTAAAATTATGCCTATGCACTACAGGAGAAGTGGATTGGTCTTTCACTTCATCACTACACTTATCACTATTTTTACTAGCACTAGATTGCCCGTGGTTAACTACACTTACACACTGGTCACTAACACTATACACAAACGCTGCGTTCGTCAGACCCCGCGGCTCAGGGCGCGGCGGGTGCGACGCGGCTGGCCCTGCGCCAGCGGCTGCCGGCGCGGGCGGCGCGCTGGAGTCCTGGCGGCGGCTGCGGCGCGGGCACCACCGCCGCACGGCGTACGCGGCGGCCCCGGCCACCAGCACACCCGCCACCACGTATATCGCGACGTAGTGGTGAACGTCGTGATAAGATATACCACCCTTTAGACCACTCTCTGAATTCATTTGTTTTATTTTTGCGCCTATATCATCTAGCTCCTGATCGTAACCACCCATCACTGATGCTGGCTCCGAAATCAGCGACACGAACGTCTTATTCTGGTTAAAGATGTGGTTGATGGGGTGAATGTCTATCGCTGGTATATCCGTCTGTATGGTTAATGTATTGTTCTGAAGCCTCCGAGCATAAATGGTAATGTCTTGTCCTTTCAGAACACAATCTGGACCCAACCTAATAATGCCGCTATTATTAAGATGATTGGAAAACATTTGCTCTCCACAGATGATACGTACTGGATACGAGTCGCAGCAAAAGAAAAAGTATGTATTGACCTCGCTTAGCTGAGACCACCAATCTAGACATTTGGCAGTTTTGGTTCTGCACTGCTTCGTCTCCTGGTCTTTGGAGCACATGACGTCATCATGACTCATATGAGAAATTGGTTTTTCCAAAGGACAAAGTTGTGTCTCAGTATCTAAATGAAGACAATTATTTAATTCTAAGTGTGATATGGTCATAAATGAGTCTCTTCGTAAGTTGATCGCAATGTAATCCGAAACTGGAACTAGGGTGACCATGGTTTTGCCGTTCCGTCTTGGTACAGGATAAATTTTATATACTTGGTAATGGTCTCTACTCACTAATGGTATTCTAATTTCAAAAATAAAATAGTCATTTAGCATTTTCGCTCTGACCTTGAGTAAATGGTACATTTTGGTTAATTCTGTATGCGTGTTCTCTATTGGTAAACTTAAATCGTTGGACAATCTTCCGGAAATAATATTTAATTCTTCTAGAAGCTGGTCGGGTTTCAAAAGATGTATGTTGAACTTCCCAAAGTACACCTCCGAAACAGTATCTAAAAGAACATCCTGCACATTCTTCAAATTCGACTCCAAGCTGTTAGCTGCCATAGCGCATAATAAAAATTCATTATTGTTTTCCACGTCTTTCAATTGACTCTTGACATCATTGGTAGCGTTCTTTAACTGGTTAAGGTAATGAGTAAATATTTTATATTGTTTGTCAATTGAGCCTTGCATCCTCTTCAATACATTATATTCTGCTTCTATTACGGAAGTCTGGTTTTTCCATAGAGCAGCAAGATGGTTTTGGTTTTCCCTAATTAAATCGATGTCCTGAATATACTGCTTAGCGAATTGGTCATCGAGTACACCGAACAGCGCGTGTGCAACATTACCCACAGCGTTGATAAGGCCGCGCCTGCGCCGCGCGTGCCCGCGTGGGAACTGCTGCGTCGACAGAATGTTATTGTAATGCGATAACTCTGTATAACTGTGCTGTAATTGTATTAAAATAGATTCACAATGGTTTCTGACTGACGATTCCTTGCAAATATATTCCATATGATCAATATATTTGGATAACAATTTACTGCCTTGCCAATATGGTTTTAAATCGTAGTATACAACTAGTTTCCATTCGTCCTGAACTAGTCGCATGGTTGATATTTTATCTAAATATAAACTTTGACTGTCGTTGAAGTTTATAGCGTTGTATGCACACGTGGCTGGTGAAAATAAAAAGGTAAACAACATAAGTGCCATGGTAAATAAATTAACAATTCCTCTTCTAGCTCGTCGCTTTGGTTTTGGTAAATCGTCGTTCGACTGGTGTTTCGGCTGGTTATGGTCAGTGGTTTCATGAATTTGGTTACTGTCTTCGTCGTTGGAGTGGTTAATAGGTAAAAGAGATAGTTTGACTACTGGTCGCTTCATAATGCCATTTTTGGTTTTAACAGAGACTACTCGAACTAGCCCATCTTGCCCCGGATGTAGCTGCACGATTCGACCGAGAGCCCATTTACCCGGTGGCAGGTTAGCATCGTGTATAATTACAATGCCGCCAACATTTAAATTTGGTTGTGAACGTCGCCACTTGGACCTAGCGTTCAACTGTGTGAGGTACTCCGCTCTCCATCTCTTCCACACATCTTGGTAAATCTTCTGCACTAACTGCCATCTGGTTCGTAAGTCGTGTTCTGACTCAACAATGGTCAATGTTGGTCCACTGGACAGAAAATGAGAAGGGGTCAAACAATCTAAGTCTTCGACGTCTTCACTCAGCGGGCACAGAGGTCTGGAGTTAAGGCATCCTTCTAGCTGAGCTAGAAGAGTAGAGAACTCCTCGTAGGTGAGTTTTTGTTCTCCTATTACTCGCTTCAGGTGGTATTTCAAGCTCTTCACTGCAGCCTCCCAGAGACCGCCTGCGCTTGGCCAAGATGGTGCGTTGAAGTGCCATTCTATCGACATTTCAGCTATTTCTGCATAAAACTGGTCATTCAATATGGTTTTCAAGTTAACAATCTCCTCTTGCAAAACTCTATTTGCTTTTATAAAGTTCGTCCCGTTGTCACTGTAAATGTGACCGGGCGATCCTCTCCTGGCCGCAAGTCTTCTGAGGGCTGCCAAAAATGCTGAGGCGGTGAGATCAGAGACCAACTCCAAATGTACAGCCTTGGTCGCCATACACACGAAGACGGCGACATATCCTTTGGTACATCTCACTGATCTACCCTTCGCAGACTTGACGTCAACAAAACCAGTAAAATCAACCCCCAAATGGTAAAAGGGGCGGGTCCTGTTGATTCTTGCAGGTGGTAAGTCTCCCATCAACTGGTCGTGTTTCAGGGGGTCGTGCCTTCTACATAGCACACATCTCCGTAGCCTCTTCTTTACAGCATTGTTTCCTCCCAGGATCCAATATTCTTGACGCAGCCAAGCAAGGGTTAACCGGGGACCCCCATGAAAGGTCATCTTATGCGCGTGGTCAATAATCATGTCAGTAAGCAAATGGTTATGTGGTAAAATACACGGATGTTTCATACTATCTTCTATTTTGGCGTTGGTCAATCGCCCCCCAACCCTCAAGAGCCCCTGGTTATCAATAAATGGTTTCAATTTTAATAATTTACTCTTAGGGTTAGGTTGGTTATGGTTTTTAATATATTGTATATCTTCTAAAAATTCTACTTGTTGTATATGCCTTATAATTAAGTTTTTAGCTTTTCTTATTTCTAATATAGTTAAGTAGTTTGTTTTATTAGTATTAAATGACTTAGGTGTAAAACGTAACACCCACGCAAGCACTCTTGAAGCTCGCGTAAAATCGCTGTATCTGCTAATTATACTATCTATAACCTTGGTTTGATATATAATTGTGTTTACATTTATATTTAATAATGGTTTTTTAAGCTCTTCGCAGGTTGTATATAATTTATTGGTTAATTTGGACTCTTCAAACGATCTTAGCCAGTGGGGACCTATCCACCACATGGAATGGTTAATCAGCTGTTCTGTGGTAATGCCTCTACTTGCGCAGTCAGCTGGGTTGTCCTTTGTTGACACATAATGCCAGCTACTCGATGGTATAATGTCAATGACCTGCTTCACCCTATTCGCGACGAATGGTTTCCATTTACATGGGTCGCCGTTGAGCCAGCCTAACACAGCTGTCGAATCAGACCAACCGTAGATTTTGATGTTGTAATCTGATAGGCATTTACAGGTGATCTTCATGACCTTGGTAAGTAGAACCGCTGCACATAACTCTAATCTAGGTAACGATACATTTTTCTTTACAGGTACGAGACGAGACTTCGAAGCTACTAATACTACAGAAGACTGGTTGCTGGTAATATTGTTGACTCTGCAGTATACAACACAAGCGTAGGCATTTTGTGATGAATCACAAAACCCATGTAATTCAATGGTGTCGTTCTTAGAAGACTGCAACCACCTTGGTATGGTAATATGGCTAATTTTCGTGATGTCAGCCTCTATGGTTTTCCATTTTGTGTTGATGTCAGCTGGTAATTCGTCGTCCCACAGAAGATTTAAGAGCCATACTTCCTGGAAGAGTAGTTTCAACTTGGTGGTAACTGGTGAAAGCCATCCAAGCGGATCAAATATCTTCGATATATTCGAGAGTAAACTTCTTTTGGTGAGTTTACTGACTGGTTCGGAATTCAATTGAAAAGTGAAATAATCTTCGTCGGGATGCCACTTAAGTCCTAATGCCTTGGTTGATTCCTGGTATTTAAAAACATATGCTTGGTCTTCGCATGGTAACTGGTTATCTGGTAGTACATCTGGTTGATTTGACGACCACTTCCTTAGATTGAATCCACCTAACTTAAGGAGATTTATGAGGTCGGAAATCAGCCTCTTTGCAGACTGGAGGTCATGATGTCCATGGAGGAGGTCATCCATGTAGAGCCTGGTAGCCAGAACTTCTGCTGCTTCTGGGTAACGGTGACCTTCATCCTTAGCCAGACGTTTCAATGTCATCATGGCTAGGAATGGTGCGGCCTTGGTGCCGTATGTGACAGTGGTAAGTTGGTATTCTTCTAATGGTTGCTTTTCAGAGTCCCTCCACACGATCTTCTGGAGCGGCTGGTCATCATCATGGACATCTATAAATCTGAACATCTTCTCTATATCGGCTGTGAAGGCTATTTGGTACTGCCTCCACTTTAATATGAGAGTAAACAAATCCTCTTGTAAATTTGGTCCAGAGTACATAAGGTCATTCAACGAAAGTCCAGTCGAAGTTTTCGCTGAGGCATTAAAAACAACTCGCGTGGCAGTCGTCGTGGAATCCGTTCTGATTACACAATGGTGAGGTAAATAGCACTGAAGTATCGGATTACTATTACATTTCTTCATATGGTTTAAATTAATATATTCATGGATAAATTGTTTGTAGTTCTGTTCGATAATTTTATTTTTACAAAATCTGCGTTCTAATTGCCGAAATTGGGCTACGGCTTTGGTTTTAGACTCACCCAATTTTTCGGTAATCTCTGGTTTTAATGGTAACCGTACAACATAACGTCCGTCTGGTTTGCGCGTAGTATGCTGTTGATAATGATGAAGGCAATGGTTATCTTCATCCGTAATATTTACAGAGTTGTCTGAGATATCTTCAATCTCCCAGAACCGCTGTATATCCTGCAAGTCGACCATGACGACGTTGCAATATGTTTGGTTTGGTTTTATGGTACCACTAAGAATCCAACCGAGCTTGGTATTTTGCGCGATTGGTAGTGATGTGCCATTACGAATTAAACCTGGTAAAATAATTAATTCGTAAACTTCAACGCTTAAAATTAAATCTATTGGTCTACTTTTATAAAACTCTGGATCTGCGAGTGGTAAATTTTGTAAATACGGCCAAGCTGGTTTTTCTAATGTTTCGTGTGGTAAATTCCCGACGACATGCTTCATCACATAGGCTTCCGTTTTAAATGTGAAATTATTATGAAGAGATGACACTGAAAGCTGTGCGACTCCCTTACTATTGTTGGCTTTTGCGCCTACTCCGACCACCACACAGTGGCGCTTAATCCTGGGTAGGCCTAAAAGTTGAGCGGCATTCTCTGTAATGAGAGATGACTCCGCGCACGGGTCTATGAGGGCTCGCATGGTATGGTGGCAGCCATCCATAGACATAATATTAACTTTAGCTGTTGCTAATAATTTGGGCATGGTTTCTTGTGGGGCATTGGTAACGCATATATTGGATCTTCTAGGAGAATTTTCGATCTCGGTATTTCTAGAAGTAGATGGTGCAAAAGTGACAAGAGCATTATGCAGAAGAGTATTATGCTGCTGGTTACAAAAACGGCAAGTTTTTTCCGAAGAACATTCCTTGTCATAATGGTTAATTAAACAGTTTTTACATAATTTGTTGGATTCAATGACCTTAAGTCGATTCAGCGGTGCGGATTCTAGAAATTGTTTGCATTTAAACAATTCATGGCAACACGTTTTACAGAGTATGCATTTCCGTTGTGGCGCAATATGTACTGGTTTCGTATTGACGTGGTTTATTACAGCTGGTCTTGGTTTAAAATTTCTGTTCATAAAATTATGTAAATGGTTATTGGTATGCTTTTCAGCCCATGGTTTTTGGTATTGGTTTTGGTGTACCTGGGATGAATTTGATTTGTTGAAGTCCTGCTTACGACGAGAGCTTTCTAACGAAGTAAATTTAATTTCTAAAAATTTCAAAAAATCTAACAAAGTAGGCAATTCTTTTGGATTCTTAAGCGACACAATGTAATCATTATGGGTTTCAGTATCTAACTTTTGGCACAAAATATAGACGATCAATGGGTCCCAGTTGGAAATGTCGATGCCCATTGCTTTTATAGAGTTAAGACACTCGTTGGTGGTGTCATGTAACTTTTTGATGACCGCTGCAGATTGATGTTGAATCGTAGGCATGGTTAGTAACAATTGTATGTGAGAATTAAATATTAACCTAGTATTATGGTAACGTTGGTTTAATATGTCCCAGCATACTTCGTAGTTTTCAGAATTGATGCGTAAATGGTGAACTAATTTTTCAGCCTCGCCACGGAGCTTACTTTTCAAGAATTGCATTTTCTGCGCATTTGGTAAAGATTTATTATGGTGAATTGTTTCGGAGAATAAATCTTTAAAACATATCCAATCTTGGTAGTTTCCGCTGAAGGTGGGAATGTCCATTTGTGGGGTTGAACGTTCCCTGTAAGATGACGACCACATCTGTCTGTTCACTGCCTTCTTCATGGTGTTGTATTTCTTCTCCATCTCAGCGAATGCTGTCTCATACTCTTCGTTGTCGAGCAGCCCTTCGCTGTCGATGTCCCAGTGAAGAGAATCGATGACCGACCATCTTGATTGGATAGTTCGTAAAATATCTTCGAACTCCCAGCGGTCGGAGCAGCTTTCAAGGTCGACAGCCTCTATGGTACGGGATAGCGCCTTGAAGTTGCTCTTCTGCTTTCGCAGCATTTCTTCGACCCTACTGGAGTTGCCCTGGTTCGATAGCTTTGGTGCAGGGAAGCTAAAAGAGGGACCCTCCTGAGCGGGAGAGAAAATATCGCGCCTATCTGAGCCCTGCGATAATGGTGTAGCAGGTCTCAGTAATGGTTTGCTGGGATCGCTGGTTACGTAATTAGAAATCATATTCCTAACTTCCTGGTAAAAATCTTTCGTCCGCTGGTAATGGTTTTCCGCGAAGTAGCGATGGTTAGGGTCTTCAAACTCAGCACAAAGCCTAGTATGGTTGGTCTGGAATTCACTCCAGTACGAGTCTAAAGCGTTGAGACGTTTTTCAATATAGGCGGGTGTCTTTCGTTCTGGCCCGTCCTTCTTGAAATTAACACACTGCGTGTTAATCGCGGACATAATCTGGTTTTGGGTGGTTAATAGAGCCTCCATGGTTACGGGTCAAAAGAGAGTGGTAAAGAGTGGTGAGTGATAAAAAGGAAAGATCTTACTTGAAGACTGGTACGTGGTGACCTGGTGTGTCCTCAGCAGTCTCCCCGTTGGTAGTCGCTGGTAGTATCGCCGATCTGGTGAACTGGTTACACTCCACACACAAGCACTTTGGTCAACACTAATTTGGTTCACTACACACGCGACGAATTTTGGTTAAAATGGTTAACTAATGGTACTGGTTAATAGAACGATGGATCACAATGTTTTTGTGTCCTCGAAATGGTTAAAAAAAATTCTGGTCACTGGTTAACAAAAGGCCGAAGGACCACAATGTCCTTGGAATGGTTAAAAAAAATTCTGGTCACTGGTTAACAAAAGGCCGAAGGACCACAATGTCCTTGGAATGGTTAAAAAAAAAAATTTGTCACTGGTTAACAAAAGGCCGAAGGACCACAATGTCCTAGGAATGGTTAAAAAAAAAAATTTGTCACTGGTTAACAAAAGGCCGAAGGACCACAATGTCCTAGGAATGGTTAAAAAAAAAAAAAAATTTGTCACTGGTTAACAAAAGGCCGAAGGACCACAATGTACGGTGGTTTGGTTCCGTACAGAGTAAAACACAAGTTAGGCTCAAATGGTATATTGAAACCTTAACTTATGCTATATGGTAAAATGGTAAAATGTTGGTATGGTAATGAGCACGCGAATCGATCGGCGGCTTGTCGCGAACTGGTTACAATATTACTTAGGAAATAACGCGAGGCGACGTAAACGCTGACACGCGAAACGTGATGTACAGTCGACATGCTGTTGACCGTACAAAGCCTAAGACTTAGCTTTGCTGGATGTAGACTGGCTGGGCCGGAACCCCGATGTACGCTGTGCAGGCCCCCACGGAGAAGACACACACGGCACGATCTGCAACACTCACAACACACACGATTAGCGTGCAGAATCGCGAAACACAGCACAGGTGCTAACTAACACGATCGTAAAACCGGGTAATTAACACTTATTATAACTAAGCTACGTTCCGCGAAGGAACGTAACAGGTGCGAGACTCAAAGAGTCCCGAACAATGGCGCGCGACAACAATAGCTAGCCCAGGTGGCCTGAGCAGATAGTGCGATAACGCAGGTAATAAAATATTCGAAGGAGGACAGATAACGCGGCACGTGTGCTCGCGTTGCCTGCCTGAATCGAACTGTTTGTAGCATGTTTCACTTTGGCTTTGCTTTTATACCTACGACGTAGTTTGTTTATATGAATTGAATGTCATTGGTCGACACGGTAATACTGCTACATCATGCTATCTCTTTTACACAAATAACAGCAGTTATAAAAACTTAATATCGATCCACTTAAAGGAACTGAATCATGTTGAATCGAGCATATTCCAAGTTGTTTTATTAATTTCGTGGAAAAGTTGGCTGTCAAGGTGAACCAGGTGGCTTGGTATTCACATAACGTGCTTGTCCACGTTACAACTTGCGTGAGGTATCCATGTTAAAATGGATATATTAGTCTGTTATCATCGGAATATTATTCATAAAACACCTACAAAAGATTTATAGTCCGGTCGAGTTAGTTCGAAAACTAGAGATAGGCTTACGAAAATTCGCAGGAAGCTAAATATTGGAACAAATTATTATTATTATATTTTTTTACAATGCAGACCAAAACCTTACAGTATACTAGCGTATAAACAAAGTGTGCGAAAGAGAAGACCATCAGAAAGAGTTGAATTTATTGTATGTTTTTCTCACAAGCTTCTTCCGATCCGAATGTTATACAGTAGATTCAGTAATTAAAATGAAGTATATTTAATAGTGACCATTCATAGGCGCTTAGTTTATGTGTGTTTGAATAAAGTTTTCTTTTCAGTATGATGTACTTAATTCGCAGGGCGTATCAATTACCATCAGCTGAACTTCCTGCTTATCTCATCCTTCATTGTCATAAAAAATACCTCTTTGACTGTCATCTTAGATACTACTTATAATATCAAACATTTACCAAAGTTCCCTCCCTACTAAGTCTCACCATATCACATTTACCCTAAGAAGGAAAACTTCTCCTCTGGTCAATCTAGGCTCTAACACATTTCCGCAATCTACCTGCGCTAAGTACCTTGGATGTTATGCGAAGCGCAACGAAATTAATCTTAGATTCAAAAACAGTTCAGTCTACCTTATCCTTACCTTACAAACGATTCAGTCTACCTTCTCCTTACCTTATAAACAATTCAGTCTACCTTCTCCTTACCTTACAAACAATTCAGTCTACCTTATCCTTACCTTACAAACAATTCAGTCTACCTTATCCTTACCTTACAAACAATTCAGTCTACCTTATCCTTACCTTACAAACAATTCAGTCTACCTTCTCCTTACCTTACAAACAATTCAGTCTACCTTATCCTTACCTTACAAACAATTCAGTCTACCTTATCCTTACCTTACAAACAATTCAGTCTACCTTCTCCTTACCTTACAAACAATTCAGTCTACCTTATCCTTACCTTACAAACAATTCAGTCTACCTTCTCCTTACCTTCCAAACGATTCAGTCTACCTTCTCCTTACCTTCCAAACGATTCAGTCTACCTTCTCCTTACCTTACAAACAATTCAGTCTACCTTATCCTTACCTTACAAACAATTCAGTCTACCTTATCCTTACCTTACAAACAATTCAGTCTACCTTATCCTTACCTTACAAACAATTCAGTCTACCTTCTCCTTACCCTCCAAACGATTCAGTCTACCTTCTCCTTACCTTACAAACAATTCAGTCTACCTTATCCTTACCTTACAAACAATTCAGTCTACCTTATCCTTACCTTACAAACAATTCAGTCTACCTTATCCTTACCTTACAAACAATTCAGTCTACCTTCTCCTTACCTTACAAACAATTCAGTCTACCTTCTCCTTACCTTACAAACAATTCAGTCTACCTTATCCTTACCTTACAAGCAATTCAGTCTACCTTATCCTTACCTTACAAACCAAGGGTATATAGTTCCATTATAAAACTGATTTGGACATATGGAATCCAACTGTGGTCGACAGCCAGCAAATCCAACATCACTTTCGTACTTTCATCGGCGCCGTTGTATGCTGGAAACTCGATCCATAAGTTCCTGGAAATCCCAACCGTATTTGCCGAATTAAATTTATAACCAAAATTTATGAACGAGTTTTTTCCTCCAGAGGATATCTTGGTATGTCTTGTTCAACTCTCAGGTTGTGGCTACTTTACAGTTGATAACCTGCTCAACCCCAATAATTGCATATTAGTAAATTGACTTGATATGTCGCTCTTTCAAATCTAAACAACTTACAACGGTTGGATCAGTTGGTAAGAGCGCTTGGACGGAACCGAGAATTTTAGTTACAAATTTAATTTGATAATTAATCCCAGACGTGAGAGATAAAATTTAAAAATAAATAATTGTTTATATCTGAATAAAACGATACTCAATCATCAAATACCGTTGACAACTCATCCATAACCCTTTTAACAAAGCACTTTTAAAAGATTAAAGCGCGTGTAATTGTAACTGCGTTTTTACATTAGAATTTTGCATAAAAGTTACATTTTTATTTAAGTTAACCCGACGTTTCAAGACCTTTCCAGATCTGGGGGACTGCATATGAAATGAGACAAAGATATTATTTGTGTGCTATCTTACTAAGGGGAACAGCCACTGCTTTTGCCCCAAACACTTATAACTCACCTTGATATAGTCTTGATGACATCACAAGTAAGGAGAAAAAAAAATTGCCAAAGTACTTTTTATATATAAGAGGGGGCAAACAGACAAAAGGAGAGAGTCCCGGATGGGCAGTGGTGAGGCACCCCCGGCCATGGACATCCGCAACACCAGATATGCGTTGCCGGACTTTGAGATGAGAGTATACTCTTTTCTTGAAGTCCCTAAGCCGTATCGGTTCGGGAAAACAGCAGCCGGTAATTGATTCCACAAAGTGGCTGTGCGAGGCAAGAAATTTCTTGCAAAACATGCGGTTGAGGAATGCCAGGCGTCAACGTGATGCGTGTTGTATTTTGTATTTACCCTACAATCCTGTCATAATAATGTAAATTTTGAAAGATTAACCAGAAATAGAAGACAGACAAACAGACAACATATAGTTAGGTTAATTATTGTATATACTTACGTTAATTGTAATGTCAAACTAGAGGTCTGCCAGCGAATGTCGCAACATAATGACTCCAATAAATATTATAGTCGGAATATGACTTGAATACAGAATTAGTTGAACTCGCCATTGTCTAGTCTAATTGAATGCTCGAAATATTCAATCAATTTATCCTGTAACTAGTGACTACCTTGGCTCGTTTCTCGCGTGTCTCTTGCCCGTTTATGCAAGCCTGGTAGTTAAAATTTAGAAAAAATTGGCACGTTCTTGTGAACAAATCAAATTAAAATCACATTATTGATGTTGGTCACAAAAATGACACTTATGAATGTCAAAAAATTTCTTATTAAACTTACCACCGCTTCGTAAAAAGTTGAGTAATAATGAGAAGTAGTGGCAAGAAACTAATTGCCACTCTTTTAAATCAACTTTTACACCTTCATCGTTTTACAAATCAGTTCAAGTCAAAAAAGTAAATGTAAATTAATACTACACTACACTATAGTAATTGCATTACCCACACACACAGTAAATAAATAGCATTTAGCGATACTAAAAAATATAATAATTTTAATAACTCACCTTACCAAAACCACGACTTTGACATTACCTGCGACATAAATAAGTTAACATCACAGAATAAATAGCAGTCACCAGAAGTTTCGTTACACTAAACACCTTTTAAAGAAATATCTACTTTTACTGCTAGCTTATAAGGTTCGTTTAAAGTTGTACTCAATTCGCAGTGGATTCATAATATTAATTACTGATCCTTACATATGAAATTAGCGTTTTGTATGGTCGGAACATTAAGTCAATTTTTTTGTTTATAATATATTTGATTAATCAATGTATGTATCATTGCTATGTATGCCATTTTATAGGTTCATAAAAAAAAAAAAAAAAAAACTAAAAACTTTACTAAAAATACCATTCGGACGGGAGTCAATAAAATGTTTAAAGGTGGTTTGGACTGCCCCATCGGAGGTGAATTTTTCCCTTGCAAGAAGTTATCCAAATTTCGAAAAAAAATGATAACCTTTTGGAGCAAGGTCCGGAGAGTACGGTGGATGTCTTAGACATTCCAATTGAAGCTCCTCTAATTTGGTAGCCGTCTATTGTGCAGTGTGTGGTCTAACGTTATCCTGAAGCAGCAGTGCCCTAGAGCGATTGACTAGCCTCGGTTGTTCAGCAGCTAGCTATTCCATGACAATAGGCATCTGCCGTAATCGTCCTGGCAGATTTAAGAAAGCTGCAATCAATGACACCGGCACTAGTCCACCGAACGCTCACAAGTAACTTTTTTTGAGTCAATTTTCGCTTGGGGCAGGATCTGGCTGCCTCGCCAGGGTTCAGCCAATGCGATGAGCGCTTCAGATTATCGTACATGATTCACTTTTCTCCTCATGTAATGATTCGATTTAAAATTATTTCATTATTGTGCCGGTTGAGTAATCTAACTCAGCAGTCTAAGCGCGTTTGTCGGTTTGCTTCACTTAATTCATGAGGTACCCATCTTTCAATATTTTTTACCTTCCCAATTTGCTTCAAGTGGAATAAAATAATCCATGGATCCACTTCCACAATAGCCTTCAATTCTTCATTATCAACTTTGGTCTCCGGCTGTCCACGGGGCTTGTTCTGCAGTTCGAAATTTCCAGAACGAAAACTGTGGAACCAAACACGCACTGTGTTTTCTTTTGCGACACCGCATACACATCATTAACCCTTGGAGTCGTTTCTGCAGCACTGGTGCCACGGTGGAAGAGGAAAAAACAAATGAATTACGGTTATTACGGCATTAAACGCGTCGCGAAGAGCAATTGACAACCCACTGCTTAACTACCTTGAGGTTTTCACGCATCATCATTATCATTAGCCAGTAGACAAGTAAGCTGAACATAGACCTCCCCCAAATATTTTGACTACGATCGGTCCTGCGCTGCTCTCATCAAACCTATTTCCGCGATCTTGATAAGATCGTCGGTCCATCTTGTGCGAGTCTTAAAAACACTACGTTTTCCAGTAGATATTCGCCATTCCAGGACTTTACTGCCCCAACGGCTATCTGTCCGTTGAGCTGTGTTGTTGCCCACTGCCACTTCAATTTCGCAATCGCTGGGCTATATCGGTGACTTTGGTTCTCCTACGGATCTCCTAGTTTCTGATTCGATCTCGCAGGGAAACTCCGAGCATAGCCCTATCCTTTGCCCTCTGACCGACCATGAGCTTTCTAATCAGGCCGATAGTGACTACGTCTGAGTACCGTAAGTCATCACTGGCAACACACACTGGTTGAAAATCTTCGTCTTCAGGCACTGTGGTACGAGAAGATTTTATGGAGCTCCCCAAAAGCTGCACATTGAGATAAAACTCATAAATTATAGAATCGTGGTAACCAATATTTTTTTATGAAAGAGGTGGACAAACGAGCACTACAATACGGGTCGCCTGATGGTAAGTGATCACAGCAGCCCATACTTACTTGTAACACCAGAGGAATTACAAAAGCGTTGCCAACCCGAAAACTCATTGGTACATAGCGGGCGAGGGTAAGACCAGGGGCATCGACACAAAAATTATCGTGACGATTTCAAATGTATCATCGCAAGATTTGAACCGTAGTAACATTTCATGGCCTACAGTTTAGTTAAGTACTGTTATAAAGTATTCAGATTAGAACAATCACAGTTGTGTCGATGGAATGACAAACAGTGCCCTAATTGACAAGTTACTGGAAAAATGCGAGTTTTAAATGTCAATTACATGATATCACTTATTTTTGTTGAATGAATAAATTCACTGCAAGATATAATTTTGTTGCATTATAGTGTGATGTACCTTAGATAAACTATACGTCTAGATAGAGCATGTTACGCAACGCCTAACAATAGGCCAGGTTTATTAGTAAAGTGTGCGTGACGAGCTACGTCTTAAACTCGCGATGCGTATGTCACTTTGTTTCAGCTTTTTTATGACAATAATAATGACGAGTAGGACGGTCAACTGATGGTAATCCGCTGAACGTCCAACGTCCTCATTTTTGGAAGTGATAACTTCTTATGGGAGCGTAAACGGCTTCGTAACGTTACACGTTACGGCACTAGGCTCTCTGGCTTCCCTTTCTCTAACGCATACGGCGGGGGTAGGCAGGCTGCTCCTCTCTCACTCTGTAGTATTTGATAATGATGCTAATATAGTACATAAACAAACCTCTAATGTTTTCAACAATCTACTGTAACTAAGAATCAAATATATTTTATAATCAATAAAACATTTTATTAATAAATAACCTTTCCTTACATTATCATATTAGTATTTAAAAAAATTAAGAAAAAAACTTCCTAAGCTTTTCTAATGTTCAATGTCAGTATAAAATAGTTCAACTTAGATATATTTAAGTTATCAATTCTGTCGGGCGTCCCGAGACGCACACTTTTATAGCTATATATCATGATTTTACAAAAGAATAAGGTATCAGACATATAGTGTTCTTTTAAATAAGGGACGAGACGAGCAGTACGTTCATCTGATGGTAATTGATACGCCCTATCCAGTACAATGCAGTGCCGCTCAAGTTTCTTGAAAAACCCAAAAATTTTGAGCGGCACTACAATTGCGCTCGTCACCTTCAGACAAGATGTTAAGTCTCATTTGCCCAGTAATTTCACTAGCTATGGCGCCCTTCAGACCGAAACACAGTAATGTTTACACATTACTGCTTCACGGCAGAAAAAGGCGCTGTCGTGGTACCCATAATTTTGCCGGCTTCCTGTGCAAAGAAGCCTCCCACTGGTAAAACTGTAGACTCACACAAACAAACCCAGACAAAAAAAACGCGATCTCTGAATGATTTAAAGGTGATAGCAACTATACACCCAACGGGTATAATTTTCCCATATTTCAAATAAGCTCAATAATTGAAAAACAGTCGAACTTTTACCTAAGTTTTTTTTAGCTTATTTGGAAGCTCACAGACCAAAGTCATTCCCATTGGCCACCTATTCTGGGACAATCTGTATAAATTATTATTTGACTTCAGTCTTGTTTGTAGAACACACAGCAAGTTATCTTTTAAAAGAATAATATCCGGTCGACCGAGCCGGATTTTTAAGAATATACAAACCTTGAACAAAAAATAAACTAATAGGACATCTGGATTCGAACCAGGGTCTTCTGCTTTCAGGATAACCCAATGTCCCATCTGAGCTAGTATAGTCTTGTATACAGTGGCGAAATTTACCTTTGTATTCTTATGTTAATGTAGCTGTTTCTAATTAAAACACGGATAAAACTATATTTTTTTTTAATTGAAACCTAGCTAGATAGATTTATCGGCCCCGAAATCCCCGAATTGCTTGTTTAAAGATATAAAATATCTTTTAAAAGAATATTCAATGTATTATTTTACTTTCATACGTTTTTATTTTTTGTATAGATGATTATTTTTTTGTAGTATGATTAATTTACGTAACATTTCTGTATCTTATCAGTTTCAAATTAAATGCGGTATTTCGTCGTTACCCGATAAAAAATAAAACTTACTTCGATAAGCAACGGTATACAATAAATAATCAATAATAAGAACGATTACTTTAACTAATCTAAGTGACATTATATTATATTGAAATTGTTTAACTTGAGAAATGCTTAGGTTATTATTTTTTGAATTTTGTTTATATTAATGCTAGCTGACCCGACAGACGTTGTTCTGTTCATAATAAAAAAAATCTCTTGCGGATGGAGATTTGGAAAATCCGTTCTTAGCTGACCTCCGTGAAAAGAATATTCCTACCAAATTTCAAGTCTTTAGCTCTGTTATGGTTCCAGAGATATCGTGATGAGCGACTATATACGTGGAAATCTCTCATATATATATAGATGATAATGTAAGGAAAAGATAAAATTGGTAAGAGTGAGAGAGGAGGAGCCTACCTACCGCCGCCGTTTGCGTGAGAGAAAGGGAAGCAACTACAATAATAATATCAAAAAGAAATGGCAGTTGTAGAGACTGAAAATAGAAGTGAAAACTTAGATAAAAATTCTAGGTTTTAAGTATTAAAATTGGAAATTTCATAATGCTTAAGACAATTCAATTATTAATTTCAATTTATTTTTAAAATTTAATTTTAATATTATATTAATCAAATATATAAAAATGAATTGCTGTTCGTTAGTCTCGCTAAAACTCGAGAACGGCTGGATCGATTTGGTTAATTTTTGTCTTGAATTATTTGTGGAAGTCCAGAGAAGGTTTAAAAGGTGAATAAATAGGAAAATGCTGCAAAATTAAATAAAAACAACAAATTTGTTTTTCCTTTGATGTGTCCATACATAATTTCTATGAGAGAATTTACTGACGCACGGTTTGACAATTCTGCTGTGAAACAATTTCATTACGACAGCAGGGTGCATATTTTACGAAGTAATTTTTGATGTTATGATATATTATTGACAAATTCATATAAAAACTTTTTTTTAATTATTATATACAGAACAACGTCAGTCGGGTCAGCTAGTTAATCATATAAAAACACTACTTCAACAATTTAAAGTATATATACATTGAACTTTTCACGATATCCATTCAATTTCACTTACAAGATATACACAGCACTAATGTTGAACAGTACGCAAGCTATAATAATAATATTAATAATATTGACACACTTATCACACAAATTATCTTGCCCCAAGTTAAGCATATATAGCCTGTGTTATGGGTTACAAGACAACGATATATTTAATACAATGTACTTACTTAAACATACATAAATTCCTATAAACATACATAAATACATTTAAATATCCATGACTCGGAAACAAACATTCATCATATAAATGCTTGCACCTACCGGGATTCGAACCCGGGACCTCTAGCTTTGTAGGTAGGATCGCTAACCACTCGGCTATACAGGTCGTCACTAGGCTATATAGCTACAGATATACTGCTATAACTCACGAGATTTTATGCATCCAAAAAGTGTCGACTAAATAATTTATTTATACGCCAGTCATGAGTGTTATGCCCAACGCGGCTAAAAAAGTTTTCACTTCAATAACATAACAGAGAGACACAGATAATGTTGATTTTTATCTTAATTAAACCCTAGGTCAAAATTATTTTCAATTAACAACAACCCACGGCGAAAATTTTTCACTGAAGACTTTGTTATTGCGTGGCGTTGTATTCAAAGCGCGGTCAAAACACAACTGATCGAAACCTCTGCCTAATAGACGCGTGTGCAGAGTTTTGCTTCAGACAATTTTTTGAGCGTGATTGTGAGTCTAGTTGTTTATTGTACGTCAATGATTTATAAGCATTGATTTGTGTTGAATAAATTTATATTCAATTTGTGCTTCATTAATCCACAGGTCCTGGACCCGCCCATAACAAAGTGGTGGTATGCTATGTAGCAACATGGGCTGTGTACAGATCAGGCGACGGCAAGTTCGAGCTCAGTGACCTCGATCCCTCATTGTGTACACACCTTATATACTCCTTTGCTGGTCTGGATGAGTCTTCTCACAGCATTAAGAGTCTTGGTAAGTTATTCAAATTTGTTAAAACATCTTGAGATGCGTTGAGTACATTTATTTGTGTAAATTAAGATTGACGCGTCACGCATAACTATATAACGCTCGTTGGTATGTCGGTTCTAGACTCGAAAGCCGACCACTCCCCCATTCCAAATTCAAATATTTTCATTCGGATTTAAAATTACTTATTGAACGTCAAAAACTACCACCCAATCGAAATTTTATAATAGATATGAGACGAACGTACGCAAAAAACTCAGCAGGCTTCTTTTTTTTAAGAAATATTGTCATTATATCATAATTCTTTAAAATAAATTATTATTAAATAGCCTGAGGAAAATTGCTCTGTTTCCAATCTGTGGTATCATTAAGAAAGTCATAATGTCAAAGTTATGATCACAGTTTCTAGAAAATTCCCTTATGTGGCTATCTTAAGTACATTATCAAGAATATATTGAGAGGCAGCAGTTAAAATGTTTATATCTTTCAATTTTTCTCTTAATGATTCTTTAGGATTATTTCATACATTTATATGCCGCCGATCTAATTCATTTAAGTGCATTTTTAGTACAGCGGCCCGATGCCAACAGCGGGTGAGTCATAAACATGTTAACATTAACGACCATACAAATAAACTTGGTATAAAGTTATACCTGAGAATAAAACAAAAAATATGCAAATTGTTTAAAAATTGACATTTTGCTTATGTCTAGTATGAAGTTAAAATACTGTTCGATCACTGTATTGTGCCTTAATTACTCTGGTTAAATTGAAAAGGTATGATCTAGAATTTCTTAGATTCGTGTATGTCCTTAGAAGACTGAGGCGAATTGCTTCTCATAACGTCATTTCATGTCGCGTCAGTCCTCAGATACGTCCACTCATCTGGGGAAACGGCAAACTGCCCTATTTATAATGAAACGCTTTTCGAAGGTATTAAGCTATATAAGTTAAAACGTGTTATAAGCCTATCGAACATTCGATAAAATTCCTTATTCATATTCGTTAGATAAATCTCCCATAACTAATACCTCTCTATAGTACACAATGTTGCCATTTAGTACATAAAAACATGATTTTAACTAATTTAATGAGGAACTGTCAATGGAAACAGACATCTTTTCAATGTCAATGGTTTGTCAGTTGTCAAAAGTCGATGTCAAAATAATTTCAAACTTCAAAAATCAAAGTTTTGAAGTCTGTCGGTTGTCAATCTATGACGGATCTCCAGCAACTTTGAGCTATTTAACACATTATTTATCGAACAGCTGATCGATGTCAGCCATGTTTTTTTTCGTGCTTACAATAGGTTTATAGAAGGGTCCTAGTTACTATAAGTCACGTCAGCTTTATCGAAGAGATAATGAGCGTTTTAGCTCTAATATGCGATTATGAATACCATTTTTTAACAAGCGTATGTTAGCGATGTTTTAAATCTCCGCTAAGTCATTATGAATAAGACGGTTTTACTAAAACAATGGTGACGGTAAAAGCGAAATACGGCTTAAATGATTAGGGAACTGTGAGTATACAAAAACTCGTATACGCTTACACGAAAAACAAAACAAACCTAAAAACAACTCCAACCTTTTTAAATTTGTCGTGTCGTAGTAACACGTTTTATTGTAAATAAAATGAAATGAAGTTATAATAAAGTAAAAAGAACATTAAATTAAAATTGAAACTTGTAGGTTAAGATGTTGTGTCACTAAACATAAGTGAATATAAACAATCGCGTGCAATCGAAGAAATATACTATAATCAAAGGCCAAAAATAAACTAAATTAATTATAATGAAAATATAAACCTGTTTTTATGGTTTTAAAAGAATTCTCAGCAAAGTGTGTCATAAATCAATTTTGTCGATGGTAAGAAAATATTGGTAGGTAAATTGGTGGTAAACCGACAGATGGCCGTTGGGGCAGTAAAGTCCTCGAATGGCGACCACGTACTTAAAGTCACAGTGTTGGTAAGCCTCCCACAATATGAACCGAAGATCTGGTCAAGATAACCAGAATGGGTTCGATGAGGGTGGCGCAGGACTAATCGTCATTGAGATAATTGGGGGACGCCTTTGTCCAGAGGTGGATGTCTTTCGGCTAACGTGATGATTATTTATTTATTTATTAGGAAGCCAACGTGCATACAACTATTTGTATCTATAGATACATATAAAATGATTTTATGATGCTGTATACTCCACTTACAGGCTAACTCGACAAGCTTAATAGTATTATATACATCCTTTGTTAAACTAAAACATTTGAAAACAATTTTTGAAAAAATTTAACAAATTAAAGCCACAAGCAAAAGGCTGATAAAAAAAATAACTATGTCTTACTTAATAACCAAGAAAAACTAAAGAATAAAACTATAACTACGAACAATGACTAACCATCTTGCATTACTTTCATAATTTTTTGACTTCTTTTTTAATACATGGGGCAGAGTGCTGAAAAATATCTATACCAGCTCTTTTAACCAAGTTGTTGTAGGTAACTATTCTACACAAAGGAGCGGATCTGCCTAGGTTCGATCTAGTTAATCTAGGCCTGAACGTTAGTTTTTTGATAACATGTGACCTAGCATTACGATTTGGTACCGCCAATTGAACCCTACTCAACAGATTTGGGCAATCGACCCCTCCATCTATAACATTTTTTAAGAGATCAATTAAGTCCCTGCGATCAGACAGTGACGACGCTTTATAAAATTTTAAAAGATCAGTGTAGGTGTTAACCTTTTTATGTATTTTATCCTTGTATGCTAGGTGCCGTAAGAACTTCTTCTGGACTCTTTCTACCCTATTCTTATGTATTTGATAATATGGGTTCCATGCAATAGAACAGTATTCAAGTCTGCTTCGAACAAGCGAATTAAAAAGTGCTAGTTTAGTAGAAGACTTTCCAAAGGCCTTTGTATTCCTGATGATGAATCCCAACAAATTTAGTGAATTTTTAACTATATTGTCAATATGAGGTATAAAGCTTAATTTATAATCTACGACCACGCCAAGATCTTTTATTTGGTTTACTTTTTCTAAAATATTGTTTTTGATACTATAATCGAACTCAACATTTTTAATTTTTGTGATTTGATTTGAGTGATTTAATTGTAAATTATTGAGATCGCACCAATCAGAAAGTCTATCCAAGTCCCTTTGAATATTAATTGAATCACATATGGCATTAATCTTACTGTACATCTTTAGGTCATCAGCATATATTTGGAACTGACAGTACTTGAAACATTCAATAATATCGTTTATGAATATTCCAAATAACAAGGGCCCAAGAATGGAGCACTGTGGTACTCCTGACGTCGCAACAAATGTGTGGGACTAATATCCTCCTAAAACCACATTAATTTTGCGATTCGTTAAGTACGACTCAAACCAGCTAAGTAGAATCCTGCAGATACTGTATCTCCGGAGTTTCTCTAACAAAATATAGTGATCAACTACATCAAACGCCTTTGATAGGTCCGCGTAAACACAATCTACAGAGCCATTGTTACGTCATCCACAAACAAGGCTAAATTAGACATAGTTTATCTTTTTTTAATGAACCCGTGCTGGTTTTCTAACATCGCTGGTTTCATGTACCATGCTAGTAGCGGACAAATTAATAAATGATTATGAAGAAAAGATTCCTTATTTACTATGTAGTTATGACATACACACACGGGAGGTAATGGAACTGGGCAAATCGCTTGTGAAACTGAACGTGAAAAGGGCTTTTGTAGGGCGCGTCACCCCGGAGACGTGTTCAAGAAGTATTTTGGACTAGAACGTAGTGTGCGTCATCTTATTTATTTTATCATTTGATATATTAAATGCGAACGAAGTGTGATTTAAAAAGCACCTTCGTAGCGGGTTGTTATTTGTTTAATAGTTTTGTGCAAGTGAAACTTCTGTAGGGGAGACCGAGAGGAGCTGAAACAATTTTCACATTTTGTTTCATATACCAAATACTATACCTATAGTAACATCCAGTGTGGCCGGAAAATAAACAGGGACTTTACCCGAAAAAATGGATAATATATTTAATGGTGTTCTAAATAGATAAATCAATATCTGTTTCAAGATGCAGTGAAATAACTGATCTGTCTTTACAATTTTTTTAAAGTAGTGTGGAACACGACTCCAAGGACCACATTTGACTGCTCTGTCGTTCTTATCTTTGATCTGGTGCACCGTAGTATCAGCTCTAACCTAGCTAGAATTGCAAAAGTTTTAGTGTGCCCCATGTACAGAAATTGTATAATATTAGTAGCAATCGATAGGTCATTCTTTACACTGGCAAATGACTAGCATAAAGAAATTGTAAACGTTAAATATTGTGGTGAAAAAATGACTTAACCATAACAAGTCTACTTATTTCAACTACCCTCATACCGGTAAGATGAAACAGGAGAGTTGAAACATATGATTTTTAGAACTATTAAGGGCTGTAAAATAAAAGTGATGGTATAATTTCAACGTATTAAATACAATTGAATTTTTCAAGTACGAAACAAACTTTGTTCTGGTTGTAACTCGAAGCAGTGTCACGGAAACGTTTCTGAGGCACAGTTATTTCTTCTGCTGCGAGATCGAATACCTATTTCACGACTCGCTATGCCTTTGGCATTCTTTCTTTTATAATCAGTAGGCATTCTAAAACAAAATAAATAAATTAAATCAACTAAAAAACCTACAACCACAACACCCGTTGCATGCAACAATAATGGCCGCCGCCAGCTAAAGCCAAATAAAAACGAACATCTTTTGTCTTCTAATGCAACGCTTTGTTTTATAGCTCTTAGAACCAAGAGTAAATAAATATAAATAAATAAAATTATACACCCGGTGAAAAATTCTAAAAAAACTTACTTTTGCGAACGCGATTTTTTTTTAAATAAGGCGTTTTGACACGTCAGCCTGCGGAGGGAGGTGTTTGAAAAGCGACGTTGCCAACTTTATAACGGTTTTAAGTTCCCACAAAATCGGTACTGTATCAAATCACCTTTGTTTCAAATCCCCTCGGTCTCCGCTACTCTGTATTCTATGATTTTTTGCGTAAACTTTATTTATACTTGATTTATATTATTTATATTTAGATTTTTATACTTACCATAGATTTCATCAAAACTGGATGAATCTTTGGATAACGAAATTCAAAAGAATTGTTAAAAAAACGTTTGTGTGGTAAAGGTCACTTTACGTAAATGACTCTGTTAATGATACCAAAGAATGGGAATGGATTCTTTTTTTTTTCTTTTCTTGTTTCACCTTTCGAATGGGTTTTCAGTTTCAATAAGTGATATCATATCCTATTTTGAATAAAAATATTATAACACTAGAAATAAGGGATTGCTTGTAACTAATTCTAGTAGGCTTCATAAGATACATAATAGCTTTAAGGGTAAATGTATACACTTCTACAATAAAGTCCCAGCCACTGTTCAGGCATTATCTATAAATAAATTTAAATGTTTTATAAAAAAATGGCTCTGTCGTAAATCCTATTACTCCACTGCTGAATATCTAAATGATCGAATGATCGGACAGCCTGGGACTAGATTGTGATTATTTTATAGCGACTGTACAATATTGGATATTTTTATTGAAAAGAGCGCAAAGTAAAGAATGCTGGGAGAGTTTCTTGCGCCGGTCCTTCTCTCTCAGAGCGCCATTTGTTTCCGAAGCGGTAGTAGTATCTAGTAGTATAAGAAATGACATCAAAAAGAATTCTAAAGGAATCAATTTTGAAAAAATAAATGCCTTTTATGCCTTTTAATATTTGAATCAGATTCTATAATAAATTTTCCTATGAAAACACAGGATTTAATATTATCAGATATAAAGATTTCTCATGTTCGTTTCAGACCCCTGGCAAGACCTGGAGAAAGACTATGGGAGGGCTGGATACAAGAGGATTGTTGCTCTTAAGGAGACCTATCCTCATCTCAAGGTCACCGTAGCCATCGGTGGGTGGAACGAAGGTTCAGAGAAATACTCAAATATGGCAGCTGACCCAGAACTGAGAGCGAAATTCATTCAGAGCGTTCTTTACTTTTTGGAGTGAGTATTATTTGTTTGCATTTTTGATGAGAATGACTTCTTCTCAAGACGATGATTTTTTTTTCCTTGCTTAATGAATTGTAGTACTTTTAGCACTTTAATCATTTTGATTGACTATGACTTAAACTTAAACATGAAAGCAACTTTGAACTAAATTTTGGTTACAATTACAAACTCAGAATAAACTAAAGTAAAATCAAAAAACTCAAAAATCGCTCGTATTATGCACCACTATTCTGGGACTTTGAACAGGCATAAAAAGGTAACAAAATTGATAGTATTTACGTTTATTAATACAAGGTATTGCCTCCCCTAGTTTGAATAACAGCTTCCATTCCAGATTTCATCGAACTTATTTTTTAACAAAATCCTGTAGTATGCTATTCCTACATTCTCCTGACTTGAAGCTCTTTGTTATATTTTGGCTCAGAGTCGAGCTATGTGCCCTGCGAGTGGGCAGTGGCCACTTTAGTTTTGCAATTATTTGCGCTATGTCGGTGATTTTGGTTCTCTTTCGGATGTTCTCATTTCCGAATCGATCTCGCAGAGAAATCCGAGCAAAGCCCTCTCCATTGCCTTCTGAGCGATCATGAGCTTTCTGATCGGGCCCATAGTTAGCGACCACGTCACGTAAAAAGTATATTTAACGAATTAAAGATATCATCTTTTTGTAATACTTATTATTTTCTAGCACAAATAAATTTGATGGGCTGGATTTGGATTGGGAGTATCCAGGCAAAAGAGGCGGCAAAGCTGAGGACAAAGCGAACTATGTTTCTCTTGTTAAGGTATTTTTTCTACTTTTACTCACAACCTTTGAATCTAAGATTATACAATTTACTATTGTTATCCTATGAACAGCTCTATCACTTGTCGTTGCGTAAAGACTTCGCTTCATTGTGTGTCTTCAACCACATTTATCACAGAGAGTGTTCCAAAGTAGAAAGAACTGGTTTTCCTGCTGCCAAATGTTCCAATCACCCTTCACGACAGAATCAAAAATATCATCTCCAACATCTGCATGTGCGATGTTCTGGTTATCAAGGAACTTGTTTCCACGTACAACAAAACTCCGATATGTTTTTTTTTCGGATTTGTTGTTGATATGACATGGGTTCTTTCAGAAGAAATATACACAGGCCAGTAACGACCACATAAATTCTCCGCTCTTGCAAGAGTGTACTTACCAACATGTAAGCCATTATTATAAGAATAGAAATATGTTTATTTACAATAAAAATATTAATACAATAACATAGCATATTGCAGTAAAACTTGGTAAAAATCAAAAAGCTACCTCAGTTGGTAAAGGGGCTTTGACGTGGAGAGAAGAATTGATAAGAAATTCCCAACCGATCTTTTAAATCACAAAATAGCTTGGTCGGTCAAAGAAGCTTGAATTTGTGCTCAGTGAGTCCTACCATATTATCTGGTATTTTATTGTAAATTTGAATACCAAGACCTATGCAGGAGACCTTAACTCTAGCTAACTTATTAAACTAGGAGATACGCGCGCAAGCGACACGCGAGCACGATAAGGGAATCGATGGTGTCAGGTGTCATATGCTCACTGCATATGACACCTGACAGTTTAGTTTAGCAACTGCTCAGTCACTTGCGATTGAACCTTCTGAAAAGACTGTCAACGAAACGAAAAAAGTTTGCTAGCTTTCAACATTTATTGGTTGAACTCAATAGTTGAATGTCAACTGTCATTCGACACGTCTGAACTTGTCAAATTTATTATATTTATTAACCTCAGAATACAGAACAAACCAGAAGGAGTGTTCAATCACATTTCTACGCTGCGCATTGTGTATAAAATAACTCCCTCCCCGCGCCTTACCTCCGACGCTGTGCTATCAGCGCTCCAGATATTACCGCTCTAGGCCTTATTTAATAATATCAATATTTTAATGAAATCAATTGAAAATATGCTACTTACTGCTGAGGTGCAATACCATTTAATTTCTGCACATGCCTGGTAGCATTTTCGCAAGTGAGAACAACACACAGGGGTGTAATTTATTCAAATATAACAAATCTTATAACTATATTTACAATACATATAGTGATTACATAAAATTAAAACTATCATTACGTGGAAACGCACCAAGAATACTGGCAGCATAATAAATAATATCATACGGTGTAATTATTAAAAAATTATCAACCGGACATTAAGGATAGTTCTTCGCTGCGCTCGAACTAAATACCGGAGGCGTAGTCACAAAGTTCGACAACTTTTACTACGCCCAATTGACGTGCCACATGTTCTGATAAAGTTTGCTAATAATTGAAACTAAAATGCCAGGTTGCGTAGTAAAACTTTGTAAAAATAATATTACAAGGTTTTCTTGACACTGAAAAAGACATAGGGATACAATATCATTAGTAATTATTTTGTATTTTATTATTTTAATGTAAAATAACACGAAGCGTATGTTACAAAATTTGAAATATGCCATTGAGTGTCAAAATGCCACGCAGATAAGAGTCTAATAGTTGTCGCATGAAAAAAGCTATAGTTCTTAGGTAGTGCGGTATCTAGTTGTAGCGCAGCGGAGACCAATCCTTAATCTAAGCTAACAACTGCAACTGTTCACGAGCAGTCCGCGGGGTGGTAGTTGACACCGCATTACTATTGAGTGCGTTGACTTTTTCTGGTTTGTTATGTATTCTGTCTCGTATAACTATTACTTTATCTAGAGACTTAACTTTATAATATCTACTTTTTTATACTATTAACCCAAATAATACAGGAATTAAACGAAGCATTTCAATCGCGCGGATACCTTCTTACGGCAGCGATGGGAGTTGGCAAAGATACAATGGACGTCGCGTATGACTTGGCCAAGCTGAGCCGCTATCTGGACTTCATCCACATGATGTGCTACGACTATCATGGCACCTGGGACGGCGTGGTCGGTGCCAACGCGCCACTAAGAGGCATGAACGAAGCCGATGTTTTGAGCGTGGTATGTATCCATCCATCCATTTCAGCCGGAAAACGTCCACTGCTGGAAAAGGCCTCCCCCAAAGATCGCCATGACGATTGGTAATGCGCTGCCCTCATCCAACCTACTCTGACGATCTTGACCAGATCTTCAGTTCATCTTGTGGGGGGCCTACCAACACTACGTCTTCCGGTACGTGGTCGCTATTCGAGTGTCCTGCCCACTGCCACTTCAGTTTCGCAGCCATCTGCGCTATGTTGGTGACTTTCGTTCTCTTACGGATCTCCTCATTCCTGATACGATCTCGCAGGGAAACTCCGAGCATAGCCCTCCCCATTACTATTGCGTGGTATGTTTGAGAGCATCAAATTCAAATTCGAATATTTTTATTCAAAATCCACCTCTTTTCATTATATTTTCGACCTTATTATGGTATGTACACGTACGCGTGCGACTTTACTTATACTTCAATCCATATTTGCCTTATAAATTTCTGCAGTCAATCTATTTTCTTCCTACCTCTCCACATGACCAAACCCCTCCAATATTTTCTTGACAATAACTGTTACTACCTCTTCATAAGTTTCAAATTGTGTTTTTTTTGTGTTGAAGAGAATTGCTTTAGAACTAAAATGTAGATGAGAAGCCAGTAAAATTTTTATAATTTTTAAGCACTTTTCAGGAATACACAACAAAATATATGATGGCTCACGGCGTCAGTCCATACAAGATGGTTTTGGGTCTGCCTATGTACGGAAGAACGTTTGTACTGGAAAATCCTGGAGTCAAGAGTATTCTGTTTGGCGTGACCGCTGCGAAGAGTGTCGGCTTTCCTGGGCCATTCACGAAAGAAAATGGGTTTATGGGCTATAACGAGGTAGGTGGATAAAAAATACATTAGTAATAATAATCATTATAAAACAGCATTATGTTGCGGGTAATCAAAAATAGTAGACTGTATAATGGTTTTAAAAATAACACCTAACAATGTCTCCTTTAGCGGAATAGCAAACTGCTGTGGAGAGAAAAATAATAGAATCAGTTCCCAAATACAGTTACTGGATTACGTTCTGAGGAGCTTTCCAGTCTAGCAACGACTTTGATATGATGTTTAACAGCATGCAGTTTTAAACAAATCTGAATAGACTTGTTAACATTTTGAAACTAGATGTCAAGAACATATTACTGCGTATAGATTTATTTAATTATCGTGACAAACCATATTTTGCGAAAAGCATATGAAGTCACTTATTGCAAGTAAATGATGATGAAAACCTCAGACCTAAGGAGAACGGGCATGTGTTTCTTGTTTCCAGCGGGCTTCTTTTTTTATACGATACTGTCAGGCTATTTATAATTTAAATAGCCTGAAGGTGGTCACTCTATTCCCATTCTGTGGAATCATTAAGAAAGTCCTTTTTGTCATACTCGTAGTAACCAAAATTGAATTTCGTAATATTTTTTTTAACATTTTCTGAAATCTTGTTGTAAGAGCATATACAACACCCACAAAAGATTTATTAACTCGACTTAGCCGAGTAGACGGCATACTAAGTTTATGTTTGTTCCTGGTGTTGACATTATGGTTATGAGAGAATTCTAGAAAATTAATAGTACATCATAGCATTATCAGTGGCAATAGGTAAAATGTTTATTCGTTTTAATTTTGTCCTCAATGATTTTTTAGGACCTTGGTTATGAAGCCCTCTTCTGCAGCACAAAGATAGTATTAATATCGGTTTTTTTTTTTTGAGAGGAGGAAATACTGTTACGTATTTACGCCCCGGAACGGGGCGTAATATGTCGGACTCGAGTGTCCCATACCGACTAAAACCTCCTCTGTGCTGTTAGCAGCCCTGGCTTCACAGCGAAGTAGGACGTGGGCCGTGGAGGCCGCAAAGACTACGCAACAACAGTCGCGGGGCGTCTCCTAAGGAGACTCGAACCTCAGACCGGCTGTGTGCTTGTGGGAAGGAGAGAGAATGAAAATGAAAATGAAGATGAAATGAAGATGAAAAGATGAGAAGAACACACTCGCCGGCGAGTGTGGTGATGTTTAGTGTAATGTATGTAAGTGTGTGTGTATGTGTTTATGATTGTACGTATGTATTTTTGTATGTGTGTAATTAGTGTAAATGTTAGTGTGCATGTATGTTTGTGTTTGTGTCTGTTTGTGGAGTGTGTTTGTGGTTGTGTAAGTGGTGTATGTCAGTCCGTCAGTCAGTCCGTGTGTTAGTGAGTGTAGTGAAACGATTACAGGACGAGGACTAACGTCTCGTCGGGTATCAAAACAATGTGTGGTGTATCTATCAATGTGGGTGCGGGCCGCTGGCCATCGTCAGAGTGACGAGTGCCAGTGGTTTGCGGTGGTTGACAGCGCATACGCCTGCGAAGGCGGTGTGTGCGTGTCTGTGTCGGTGTTTGTGTGGGTGTCGCGTTCGCGATGGTGATGTCGTCATCCGGGTCTACCGTTACGTGTCTGGGACGTCTTATTGGGTTGAGACTATGGTGAAGGGGGGTGTACCCGCATGCCTTCCTAACCAAGATGTTGGGATGGTTAGGCGCCTTGTAAAAGAAGCGTCGCTAGATCTCTTTAAAGTGTTCAGCTATCGTCGGAAGCTCTATTAATATCGGTAGCATTGCCTCTTCATAAACCATAAGACAATGACTATAAAAATAACTAAAGTAAACAGTTGCGCAGTAATTTTACTATCAACTTCCAAATTGAATGTAGTATTGAGAATCAAGTACATCTTTGCCATTCTTTCAGATTTGCAGAGAGCTTACAAACAGCTCTTCTACCTGGATCAGGCATTGGCATGAACAGACGTCGACCCCCTACCTCCGGGATGGCTCCAGAGTAATCTCCTACGACAATGAGAGATCTATTGCACTGAAAGTAAAGTAAGTCCACCGGTTTGTGCTTCCCTGGGGCATAAAAAGAATAGGGAACTTCCAAGCCCAAGAGTGTCATAAGAGGCGACTAAGGGCATTTACCAGTGAGAGGCTCCTTTACACAGGATGTCGGCTAGATTATGGGTACCACAGCGACACCTTTCTCTGCCGTGAAGCAGCAACGTGTAAGCATTATTGTGATTCAATCTGAAGGGCGCCGTAGCTAGTGAAATTACTGGGCAAATGAGACTTAACACCTTTGCTCAAGGTGACGAGCGCAACTGTAGTGGTGCTCAGAATTTTTTGGATTTTTCAAGAATTCTGTGCGGCACTGCATTGTAATGGACAGGGCGTGTCAATTACGTTATTGTATTTATTACAATTGTCAAAAAAAAAGTTCAATAAGTAAAAATTTACAGAAATATTTATAGGATGGCAACGAATTTACTATTATAATCACCCGGACTCAATTTAGAATAGAATAGAAACACTTTATTAACAGTAAAACACACACCTTCAATTTACAGTAAAAAAAAAAAATCTTAAAGAAATAAAAAATTAAATTATATGTAACAAAAATTATTAAAATATAAACAAAAACAAAATATTAAATAACTGTGCGGCGCGTGATTCCCTGCTAAAAGGAGCTGACTCAGTATATTGTTGGTCAGTGCAGAAGACACCAACACAACACTGGTTTTCAGCAGCCCCTCGTGACATTTGGAGTAAACAGCTGTTGTAGCTTTCCCATTGTAATTTTTTTCATGTACATGTAAATTTATAGAGTTATAAAATAGAATTATAAATAAATATTTATAATTAATATTAAATCATATTATAGTTTTTAAGCAAATATATATAATACTTATATTAAAGGTGGCAAGGTACATTAGTATAAAAAATGAGATATAGATAATATATTGGTAAACATTAAATACACATAATAAGGATACAGAATTGTGTTAGTCTATATTTACTATAAGATACATTGCATATCAAGATTAATTATTATATAAAGAATCTAAAATAGTTTTTTTTATATTTAAATCTAAAATTTTGAATATTTTTCAGTTGTCTGATTGGTGGCGGTAAATTGTTCCAGCACTTAGTAGCATTGTATCGAAAACTACCCCTGAACGCTGTTGAGTGATGCCGGGGCACTGCTAATATCTGCGAGGCAGATCTAGTTTTTATATTACTTGCACTGCGTTGCCCTAGCCATTCAAGTTTTTTAAATAAGTAAAGAGGTGTTTTATTATTTACGATAGTAACGCAGACGTCTCCGACCTTCCATATTAACTAATATGGCTTCTTTTAAATATGGAGTGATATGCTGCCTGGGTGGTATATTCCAACAGAATCGAGCGCACGCATTTTGCACTCGTTGGATGGAACATTTTGTTTTATATAGTAATCTTGGCCCATACACCACGTCACAGTAATTGAGCTTTGATAGTACAAGTGCTTCACATAATCTAACTCGAAGTTCTGTACTTAAATATTTTCGAATCTTATATATTACTTTAAGTCTATAAAAACAATTTGCTATTACTTGGCTTATATATTTTTCAAAGCGCATGTTTTCGTCAATTATGAGACCTAAGTTACGCGCCCCGCTCAATGTCCGTGTTGTTGATCATGACCTTCGGATTGTACTGCTCAGTCGTTTTCACAGACATAGGGGTGCCAATTATCATAAATTTTGTTTTCGAAGGATTTAAAATTAGAGAGTGTCGATCTGACCAACTGCAAATTTGATCCAGGTCGGAATTTAACAGATTTGTTGCATGTAACGTGTCCTTGGGTTTAAAAGAGATATACAATTGGATATCGTCAGCATACATATGATAGCGCTTATTTTTTATGTTGCAGATTATATCTCCACTATACAAATTAAACAGCAGAGGTCCTAGAATTGATCCCTGGGGAATTCCTCTGTTAATAGTAGCACAACTAGATAATTTATAACTGCCGGCATCATTATTGACTCCAACTGTTTGGGTTCTGTTATTTAAATAGCTACTGAACCATTGTATAGCCTCCGGACTCAATCCGTAGTACACTAATTTCGAAATTAATAATGATATATCAACGGTATCGAATGCCCGGGAATAATCAAGGAGTACTAGCATTGTGGCCTTACCCTCCTCCTGGGCCTCCAAGATGTTGTCAACAACATCCAGTAATGCAGTGGTAGTACTTCTTTTTTTTCTGAAACCTGATTGATGGTCCGGTAATATATTATTTGTTTCTAAAAAACGCATTAATTGTTTGTGTACAATTTTTTCAATTATTTTGGATGCGCAGGGAAGTATTACTACTAATTGGGCGAAGTGTACGAATAGTACTAATTGGGCGAAGGTCTGTGTAGAGTTCTGGGATATCTTTTTTGGGTAAGGGTCGCACTAGTGCGTGGCGCCAGGGATCAGGAAAGGTACTAGACTCAAACGAGGTATTAATAATATGTGTTAATATGGGCAGAGTATGTGACAAGGTAAGGAGTAGCATATCAAGAGATGTATCGTCCAATCCAATAGCCTGTGATTTCATTTCTTTAATTGCTTGTAAAACCATGTTTTCGTCCACGTGTTCAAATTTAAAGACCGCTGTGCCATGGCGATGAGACTCAACATATGTTGGGGTTACAAGCGGTATTTAGGTACTAAACGTTTATTTTTAAAAGTTTCTTCCGGCTCCCTAAATCATACGATTTGCTGTCGAGATTAACAATTAAACTCCTTAATTGGATCCATTTTTCGTTCAAATTTGCCTGACCACTCCGAACCAAAACATTTACGCGATGTGCGTAAACTTGTCAGACCCATTTCGTATTTTTATTAAGGATTATCTATGTGAATAAAATTGAATCACTGAATACTTATGTTACTAAGCGGAAAACTTGAGAATGGCTGGACCAATACAGTATAGGTATTTATTTTCGAATATACATTGAAGGAAAAGAGAAATTTTTAACGGGTAAATATTAAAACCACAAAAATAACAAATAGCTAAATCCCAGATTCGAAAGACTTGGGAGTTTTCCTTTTCATTTACACAAATTTGCTGAGGTAAATTAATTCAGGTCTGATTTAGAGATGAGCGAATTTCTCATACATTACTGATATACCTACATAAAGCAATTTTAGTATTTTCAACTACAAATCGAGCGTTTTTTCATACCCAGCGTACTAAAATACCACAAATAGGCAACGAAGTAATGAGATGCACTCTAAACCTAGACTAAATGTCGATTTACTTGCAATATCTTCTTCAAAAAATAATTTATTTTCCAATAAAATGTCCAGTACTAATAAGCTTTCCCATTAAGTTTACTTAATTTTGTTAGATGAGATCGAAAAAAATAATCACAACATTATAGTATTTTTTTCATAGAATCCACTCCAAAATTAAGGTTTTAATATAATTTGGTCTTGTACCATCGCCCTTCATACCATATGAACGCAAATCTTATATAAATTGACAGAAGCGTCACATTGACAATAGTAATTGTTTACGATACGTCGTTATTGCCTGACCAATGAGGATTGAGTACCCGTGTCGTGAGGATTGAGTAAGCTGACTGAATTGTTTGCATTGCGAATATATAGGAATTTGGAATGCAATGCGTTATACAATCGATTCCTCGTAAAGTATATGACTTTTACTAGTTAGCAATAATATAATTTTAACACTTCGCTGAATTCTCTTTTATTTATTTAAATATAAATATTTTTACAGAATGGCCATTGACTACGGGCTTGGAGGACTTATGGTGTGGAGTATAGACACAGATAACTTCAAAGGTCGGTGTGAGGACGAGACAGACACATTCATTGACTTTGAAGATCGCTATCGGAAGATTGTTGACGAACCAATCTTAGCGAGGGTGCTGAAAACTTTACATTTGCCAGACGGTAAGGCTGTATAATAATAATGTATAATCCCCGCGTATTGAAATAGGGACACGCCGTCATCTTAGTGACGACATAGTAACACTATACTAAGGCCAGCGAGACGAGATAAATAATGTAAACAAACGGACCGTTACTGAGTTTCTCTGCGACTGCGAGCGATTATTATCTCTGTCCTATCACTCATAAGCAGTAATGGCATCAGTTGGTCGACGATAGCTGTCGTTGCGTGTTCTTGGTACAGCAAAGCAATCAGTATCGCAGTTTTCAACTTTTGGTCCGCCCTTTTATGAACTTGTTAATTTCTGTTTGGATTGCGTTCGAAATGATACGTATTTATCGTTTCCGTATTTACTTAGAATTTGTGTTGTTTGGTATTGTGGCCTGGCTACTCTTAACAATCTTTCTGATATATCATACATACGTTCCCGTCTTGGTAGGCAGAGACAATAGAATGCCACTTGCTTCTAACCTTACAAACCTCACGCGCTTCCTCTAAATTCATTACACTTTTCATACATGCTCGCCGGTTGCGGGTGCTTCGGAGCTTTCCTTTTCTCAAAACGTCCCCAATTTGGTCGACGAATGTTCTACGGGGTCTCCCGCGACAAATCGAAAAAAGCTGGAGTGATGTTAGTGAGGAAAGTATGAATGATGTGTGGTCGGTATTTAAAACCAACATTGATAAATGAATTCTTTTCAATATTCATAGAGACCGATGTAAATGTTTTGAAGCCCTCAAACTTTGTTTACATTTCTTTATCTTGTCTTGTTGGCCTCACTATACCTCCAGGAATCAATTCAAAGTATTCTTTGCATATAACTGATGAGTGATGACTATCTGTTGACCTCACGTAGATAAGGAAAAGGCCTAGCCTTTCCCTTAGCTGTAGGTAGATATGTCACCATTTTTGTCACAAAATAGCAGAGCACTTGTACTGCCGTGTTTCGGTTTGTAAAGTGTTTGTGTCAATGTGATTACTGGCACAAAAAGACGTTCCATATATTTTAAGATTCGTATTACAGAAGACGTTTCAATATGTAATCCAGGATCAAGTCATTGTCCGCTTTATATATGATTAGGAAGACAGTGACAACAATGCTATGTCTTTTACCAGTGGGAGGCTTTTAGGCAATTATTATTGTTTAAAAAAATGTACATGGCGCAAAGTTAGTAACATTACGTTATGAAAGAAAACTATAACAAAAGATGTAGGATTATTTGCAACTCAGATTCATCGGGAATCCAGTACTCTATAGAGCTGTTTATTAACTGCTCGAACACTTGACGTTGCATAAAGACATTGCATTTCCTATCGCATTGATTACGAGTATAGTTATTTAAATCGAATTAAAATTTTATTTTACTTTCCTTGCAGCTAACCACGTTGAACACCATGGAAGAAGAGCAGCTTACACAGTATCAGATAATCGTCTTGAGCTTCGTGTCCCTGACAACAAATACCCTAACTATAACCTCATGAGAACCATCAACGAAGCAACACTTCTCGCTCTAGAAGAGAAGAGAATCATGGATGAAATTGACCTGCTTAGTAAGCAGAACGAGATAGATGATAGCCCTGACTCTGCCATAGTTCTGTCTAGCAGTTTACTTTGTCTATGGTTGTGTGTTCTTCCGTTATACATTTAAACACATTCCTGATGAAATAAAGTTGACTATCCGAAGTTATTGTAAAAACAAAGCAAGGTATCTTGCTGTGTATATATATGTTTTGTAAGTGACGAGTGAGCAATGTTCATTTATTGCTCGGAAGTTTTTTTTTTTTAATATTTAGTTTTTAGCCTAGGATCCAGTATGAACTGGATTTGCCATGCGCGTAAGGTGTAAAAAAAGTCCTATAACCCGCACAAATTGCTGGTGCAAATAATTTGAACGAACTATTGATTTGGTTGTATAGTATAGAGATTATGGTAATAATGAGCAGCATTTTTACACTTTTTATTGTGTATTAATATGATAGTTTTTTACTCCATCAATTTGTTTATTTATTTATTCTTTACTAAAACGGCGTGAACCAATTACAATATTAAAGCAATTTATAAAAGAAGGTATATTTTAACAAAAATTGTACTTAAGTATGAAAGATTGTGTATGTTTTCTGACTGCCGCTCCGTACGCCATTAGCAGCCTAATAAATAACATATCAATTTAAACCCGCGTATTGGTTGAAACAAACCAGAAAATCTGAGAAAACTGTGGGTTTATTCAGTGTGTGCAATATTGCTTTCGTTCTATTTATTCCTAAGAGTTTTTATATTTTGTGATCTCGTTCATGTAGGTACTTTATTTTTTTTACTTTTATTATTTGCTTAGCAAATCCAGATTGATACTTAATCCTAAGTGTACAACATTTACGAAGAGTTATTTTTCATAGTGTATCCAAAGTTTTACATAGGCTACAGAGAAATATATGACTTGTAAAATAAATCATAGGTGCTTTTTTCAAATATTCTTTAGTACCTATCCCTTTAACCAAGTTCTTTAGCAATGATAAATAATAATGAATGCATTACAAATGGTTCATGTTCATACAACACATTTTTATTTTCTTGACACTTACTAATTACCTTCTTAGGGGATCCAGATAATTTTACTATATTAAATTATATTATAAGTAACACTGTTTTTTTTATCTCCAAGTTCCAACATTCAATAGAAGTCTTCCTATTTTTACTAGAATTTTCAAACAATAGAATATCACACTTTTCATCTTACATATTTCTGATGATATATGATTAGAATTTTTTAATAACTTTCTTTAACATTTTTTTTTTATTTAATTCCTATTGTAAAAATAAAACTTTAAATATCATAGTTGTTTTATTAAGAAAATGTACCAACCCGGTTAACGAATTATGTTCTTCACTTTTAGGGATGGTAAGGTAAAGCTTGTGTAGCGCCGTGTCCATAATATTATATAAATGAGATCCTTACCAAATATATAGATAGAAAACTCAATCACCTGAGGCAGCAGTGGCGAGGCGACCTGAACACAGCCATTTCGGAGGTGACGCGAAAGCTTAGGGACGACATACTCCCCTTTGAATAGCGTATGAGTTACTCTAAAGACACTCTTTATAGACAGACTTTCGGAAGCGGAAGATCAGATGGCCAGTATTGAATCCTTGCCTACCAATTTGTCAGAGCAACACTTCGCACTAGGCTGGAAACATTATTCTCAAAATTTGACCATCTTGATCAATGTTGTTATATGTTGATCTGAAAGACTGCGTTCTGGCTAGCAGGACTGCGAGCGTACACCGTATTGCTTCCAGATTGGCAACGGACCGCCCAAAAATATAATCTTGCAGTTAACAACTCGATGACAGCGAGATAAGTTGATTGCTGCAGTGCATGCGCGTCGATCGCTGACGTCTGAACAATTATTTGGTATAAATGTGATTCATAGCAGTGGCTCCCGTTTTTTTAAAGCTGAACACCTGACTTTGAAAAATAAAATCATCTTCAGCAAAGCTCGACAGATCGCAAAAGAGAAGGGCTACAAATTTGTGTGGGTAAAAATAAACTGTATCTTTGTCAGGAAAACGGAGGAGTAAAATAGCATAACTAGTTAAAATATATTTTCTCCAGTCTTTATCATCGTCACATATATAAATAGATATAAGTATCTAATTTCTATCAAACTGTGGTGACATGAAAAGTAAACTCGATTTTAATTAAGACTTAATATTGCATCGAGCAGTTACGATATTATTGTGTTGGTGAGTTTTATTTTGATGGAGAGGTCTGCACGGGCAATTACTGAATATTTAGGCGTGATGGAAATCTTTCAATATCCGCTAAAAATGAGGGTGGTGGGATCTTAGTGCTAGACAACTAGACATCCGGTCCTGAAGCCCTGTTAGAATCTTCCATTACAGAACAGTCAAAACTTCTTATGTACACTATGTGATCCATAAACTTTTAAAACAATCTAATTACATATTTAATGAAAATGAACGGATTTTAGACTTAGTCCTGACAACCCTTTAAAAATCGACCGAATCCTCTGCTGATTGCTTCAGCAAGGGTGCTGCAGGTCGTTCTCCATCACCCGGTGTAAGAAATATTTTGTCATGTACAGAAATTTAATCCAATGCACCATATTCGTACTCGCATGAGAAATTTCTTTAAGGCAGACTATCGTACTATTCGCGGTATGGTCTTTATACTAGCCCGCCCATATTGGGCGAATTAAGAAAAATAAAATTTTCCCTGTCTGTCTGTACCAAACTTGGCTGTATGGGCTTTTGACCCCTTTGCCTGTCCAGATGGACGAACAGAACCAAAAAAAAAGTCTGTACCAATTACCAAATGTAAATAAAAATGTAAATGTATTTTTAGGATTATATTTGTTCATCTTTAATTTATTATAAGAAATTAAAATGCCCCTAATCATAATATGCGGGACTCCAGTAAGCGGGAAGACTACAAGAGCTAATGAACTTAAAGAGTTCTTTGAGAAAACTCATAATAAACAAGTCAATATTGTTTCTGAAGATGAAGCAATCAAAAAATTAGGTTATACAAAAGAATCTACGTATCTAGACTCACAAAAAGAAAAGAGATTGCGTGGATATCTTAAATCGGAGGCAATAAAGCTAATTGGAAAAGATAATGTAGTGATATTAGATGCAAGTAACTACATTAAAGGTGTGTTTGCAATTTTTTGGTTATGTTACTGTTTATAATCATATTTTGCACTTGATCTTAATGCAATCAGCCTTTGTTTCCATATTCAGTAGTGTTTAATATGTGATATTGACCTAGAATATTTGTTTGATAAGATTGCTGTGAAAGTAGAAAGCTTGTAGAAACTTAATATTATTATTAAATGTTTACCATAAGAAACTGATACAGATTTCATCCCTTTATACTTATATATGTAATGAATTGTTTGTAAGGTATAAATTCCATTTTTTTATGGTATCTTATACCTATATATTTATGAACAAGCATACATATGGGTCACTCTTTATGGTATTTGATCACCATTGAACATATTATCTTGTAATCACAAGTCTACACTATGCCAACTTTATAGAGTATTAAATGCAAAGATATAAAATATGAACATACATGCAAAATCTTTAAGCATTGTACTTGTTGTGTTGGTACTGCGGCAAGAGTTAACAGTTATACCTATTGTACCACTATTTCATGTGTTATGATTACAGGATATCGCTATGAACTCTATTGTGCATCAAAGGCATCAAAATCAACACAGTGTACAATTTATCCAATTAGAAATCATGACGAAGCTTGGGAGGCTAACAAATTAAGAATTAAAAGTTATGATAGCAGTGATATTGCAAATGCAAATGGAGTTGAACCATATTCCAAAGAGGTGTTTGATGCTCTCACCAAGTTGAGGTTTGTTGTTGTTATTGATTAAAAATTAAGCCATTCTTTATGTTTGTTTGTTGAAGCTGATAGATGTGAAACATGGAAGCTATGTGTATATGTATATGTGTGGCTGGGAAAAACTACATATTCATATTTTTTAATGAAATAATATCAGTTTTTTTTTAAATCAATGCAAACTTACATACTTACAAAACTTTTAGTTACACTGCAATTATAATTTTATAAGTTTTTTTATAGAAGAGGAGGACAAACAAGCATACAGGTCACCTATGTGATCACCATCAAAGCATCCAATAAACATACATGTGAATTTGAAAACCGAAAACACCTTAGAAAGTGGCGGGCTAGGATGTTATTATGTTTCAAATTACCCATCATAACTTTCAGCCTTTCTTCATATATATGTCTACTTTATCGAAAGTAAATACTGAAAGTTACAGATACTTAATCTCATATTATTATATTTTACAGATTTGAAGAACCAAACTCTAACAATCGCTGGGACAGTCCATTGTTTACAGTGCAATTTTCTGATCCATTAAATGTGGATGCTATTTACAATGTCTTGTTCAAACGTAAGCCGCCACCTCCTAATATGAGTACACAAAATGTGAGTATAAAAGTTTATTTCATATTTACTATGAGTTTTCACAGTCAAACACCTTACACAAATACTACAATCACCATTGTGTCAGATTTGGCCGTATTTTATTCTAGATATTATTTTTTACACAATTTTACACTGTTTTCTGCTAGAAAAATAATTATTTTCAAGTAATTACTTGATATTTGTGAATCAATATTCTTTCATTATCAAACCTACATTAGTTGCAGATAGTAATGTATGTGTTGGAAGACCATGACATTGTCAAACTTACTTAGTATATAGGAAATAAATAGGTAGCTATCATGAATGATAATTTCATTAGAATAATAATCACTTTAACTTAGATTGTTTCGGCGTCTTTAGGGAGTTTAAAAAGTTTAAATTTGGATCACAATGACCTTTAATATGATTTGCTTTATCTTTTTTTGCCATTTTTAAAAGATCGGTAGGACCGGTGAAGTTATTAGAAACAAAGTTCGCGCGTTTGTCCTCTACGGAGAGTGAGACAGGCCTGCTATTGGTCTCCTGTACATTCCAGGCTTACGAGAGTAACTGATAGACAGCCTCTGTAATGAGCATTATTACTCTGAACGTTAATTTTGTTTTAGGTAAATGTCCTATTAGTGAGATTGACTTTAATAAAATATTATATTATAGGTAGCATTCTGGTGACATTATGAAAAATATTTTATTGGTAGCATTCTGGTGACTGGTAAAAACATTTTATTTTTTATTTTTAAGTCTTTTGTATTTACGTGTAGAGTGTACTATAATATTATGTTATATTTATTTCTTCTGCACTCTTTTTCATTCTAATGACTTTACGAAAGATATTGTATGGGTAGAAATCTGGGGACTTTAGAATAAAATATTGTGTGTGTTTGTTGTGTTTTTTCACTTTGGTACAAGGTTGATTGTTTTTTAGCTCATTAAAACTAAAAGACTGCATCTGTATTTGTTTGTGACGTCATCCGATGCTCGCAAAATATGGCGTTGTTCTTACGTAATTGTCATATGTATTTTTTTATATTTTAAACTTACACTTAAACTACGAACTTGAACGGAGACAGATCACTCGACCATATTATTATTATTTAACATAAACTGGAATAATTAATTGTATGAAGTATATTTACTATCATTATATGTATATTTCAGCCACCATTAACATCAACCAACTTCTTATACGACCTGGACAATATAACGCAAGCTATCTCCAAACGTATACTAGAAGCAAAGGATTTCGATCTAAGTGTAGTAAAGTTCCCGGAGTACCCAGGGTGTGTAGTGGACTGTGACGTCATGCAGTCTGTTAACCCACAGAACTTGCTGCGACTTCGAAGGCAGTTCCTGACTTACGCGAAGATGAACCATTCAAATGAGAACGCGGATAAGTTGGGACGTTACTATATACAGTATTTGAATAAAACTTTGATGGATTGATTGATATCTTGTTTTTTTTCTTTTAATTTTGAAGGTATATTTGTTTTGGCGCGTAAGGGAATAATTAACAGAGTGAATTTTTACGATTCACGTGCACACCGTCACCTTAATTCGACACCCTGATGTTAGCTGGTCAACTAAACCATTTGTATCATACTTCAACTACCAAGCCTCTTGTAACTCATATGTCTACTGAACTACAAGCAATGGACGAGAATTAAATAAATTTCAATTTATATACTTACATAAAATAAAATAATTTCTCTCCGATTGAAAAAAAATAATTTAATGTGATTTAATTACAAGTTATTTAACTAAGTTATGCGAAATAATAATATTTTCATTGGTTGTACCTATTTAATACCTTGTTTATTTCATGTTTTTTCTATAAACGTAAAATAGTACGAAGAATATTTTTTTAAGGACTTTTGTTTTTTTACGCCATAGTATTACTTATTGCGTATGTACATATGTGTGGGAGGCATCTATACACAGACGTGTACAGATGCCTCCTCCTGTAGACACAGCAGCGCCATTTTTCTGCCGTGAAGCAGTTATGTGTAAGCATTATTGTTTCGGTCTGAAGGGCGCTTCAAATTGAAATTCAAAATGGATTCATCACTTATTGAACGTCAAAAACTACCACCCAATCGAAATAGTGTGCCTGAGACCTGAGTAGAACAGGCTCAAGAAACTCAGCGGGCTTTTTTTTTCTTAAGTAGATACAATATAATGTAGTATCGGACTATAAATTTTATATTTAAATATCCTGTGGGCATTCGCTCCATTCCCAGTCTGTGGTATCAATAAGAAAACCATTTATGGTACAGTAACCTTTACCACACAAACGTTCAATAACAATTCTTTTGAATTTGTTAATACATTTGTTTTGTACATTTTCTGATTTCTTTAAACTTTCCTCTTAATGATTCTTTAGGACCTAGGTTATAAATAGCGCGAATAGCCCTGTTCTATAGCCTATCTTTGCTTCGCCGAAATGAATGGATTGTATGCCTTTGGTAACTTCTTACGTACCTAATTCATTAGTTAATAATAATAATTCATTAGTGTTTATATAAAAATCACACTGATGAATAACAAAGTAAGACATTTTATAAAGTAAGTAAATAAGGAAAGTATTACGAATGAAAATTTGATACCATTTACCAACAAGAACTAGTCACTTCAAGCAGCATCCGTTGATGAACCAGCCATCGCTTTTCACGTCATATTTTAGACAAAAATCAATAAAACTCAAGATTATATAATAAACTTTAATCTCTTTATATGGTACATGCGAATACTTATTAATTCTTATACACTTTGGATACGATGCCGATTTAAACTAATACTTGCTGGGAACATTTTATACTGAATTATCTTACATGCTAATTAATATATACAATATACAAGTACTTATTTTCACAACTGCCACAGATTATTTGCAAAAAAAGGCGGTTTGGGGACACATCATGCCCGAGTTCTTCAGGCTTCTTTGACTAATTTGATATTGATATTATGATTGTTTATTATTTTTATGATGTAAGGAATAAGCGACATGGTCCCTCCATGCAACTCTATTGTAATCTGTCATTTCTTTTTTGTATGTAATTAAGCAATACGTACAATAAACAACTACACTTACAATCACGCTCCTTAATTGTCTGAAGCAGAACTCTGCTTACGCGTCCATTTGGCAGAGTTTTCGTTCAGTTGTGTTACGACCGCGCTTTGAATACAACGCCACGCAATGTTTTGAGGTGTAACGCTTTTTCGTTACGTCACGTTTCCAACCAGTTTACTCTATTGTAAGTCGCGTAAAATAACTCCGTCTCAAAAAGTTGGCAGCAATTTATTATTGCATAAACAACAGACAAACATAAAACGGTGCACTATTAAGGCTGTGTTGCATCATATTAGCTGTTATAGTTTTGGTTTAAGTCAAATTTAACGTTAACAGTAACGCTGACTACTTCTTCTTAAAAAGTGGAATTTCAAGTCAATATTGAATATTTATTCGAATAATAATAGCTTTAACCGGCGAAGATTGGACGGTTACGGTTAACAATTAAAGTTGTGACATCATCTAAAAATTCTCAAATGGTGCAACACATTTTTTGCTTAACCGGTACTTTAACATGTTTGTTACTGCTAAAGTTAGTTGATGCAACCCAACCTTGGGGTTCTATACTTTTTTTATGAGAAATTATTACAAGACGAGCAACAATTTCACTTGATGTGAAGTAAATACAGTGCTGCTCAGGTTTTCGAGAAAGCTAGATTACAGCTTAGTCCCAAGAGCCCAATTTTGTCACTAGCTATATCAATAAACGCAATGTAATGTTACTCCAAGTGTAAAATTACTTGTTCCTATGATGTAATTCTGTCGTGACAAAGTTAAGATAAAGACAAAAAGTTTAAAAGTTGGAATAACTTTACTTCGCGTTTATTAGTTTATTAATAACACAGCTACTGTTTGGCGGCGGGAAAACGCACCGATATGGTTAGAAGACTCTTACATCTCTACCAATTCAAATAATATACTTAATCCGTTCAAATTAACATGATTTAATGAGTGTCGTTTTAAATAATTTAGACACTTACATGCAAACAATACAACATTCATCACAGTGTTTCGTGACTCTACGACTTTGTCACGGGAATAACCGGAAAAAACAACAGTCACCAGTATAACTTACGACATTGTCCCGTGACAACAGAAAATACAACAGTCATTAGTTTCATTTACGACTTTGTCACGGGAATAACCAGAAAATACAAGTCATCAGTATCATTTTCGACATTTTCCCGTGAAAACAGCAAATAAAACAGTCATCAGTGTCATTTACAACATTGTCCCGGGAATAACCGGAAAATACAACAGTCATCAGTATCATTTACAACATTGTCCCGTGAAAACAGGAAACACAACAGTTATCAGTATCATTTACAACATTGTCCCGTGAAATCAGCAAATAAAGCAGTCATCAGTGTCATTTACAACATTGTCCCGGGAATAACCGGAAAATACAACAGTCATCAGTATCATTTACAACATTGTCCCGTGAAAACAGGAAACACAACAGTTATCAGTATCATTTACAACATTGTCCCGTGAAATCAGCAAATAAAGCAGTCATCAGTATCATTTACGACTTTGTCACGGGAATAACCGGAAAATACAACAGTCATCAGTATCATTTACAACATTGTCCCGTGAAAACAGGAAACACAACAGTTATCAGTATCATTTACAACATTGTCCCGTGAAATCAGCAAATAAAGCAGTCATCAGTATCATTTACGACTTTGTCACGGGAATAACCGGAAAATACAACAGTCATCAGTATCATTTACAACATTGTCCCGTGAAAACAGGAAACACAACAGTTATCAGTATCATTTACAACATTGTCCCGTGAAATCAGCAAATAAAGCAGTCATCAGTATCATTTACGACTTTGTCACGGGAATAACCGGAAAATACAACAGTCATCAGTATCATTTACAACATTGTCCCGTGAAAACAGGAAACACAACAGTTATCAGTATCATTTACGACTTTGTCACGGGAATAACCGGAAAATACAACAGTCATCAGTATCATTTACAACATTGTCCCGTGAAAACAGGAAACACAACAGTCATCAGTATCATTTACGACATTGTCCCGTGAAAAAAAAATACAACAGTTATCAGAATGATCTACGACATTGTCCCGTGAAAATAGAAAATACAACAGTCATCTGAAACTACTCACAAATAATACATATCAAATTAGATTACAGATATACAATCGGAAGGAAGGAAAAATACAAATTTCACAATTTCTGTAATTTTTTATGACGAAAAGTCACGAGCCGTGCGAGACGATCACCAGATAATTTATGATACGTCATATCTACATTACAAAGCAATGCCAACGCCCTGTGCTTCTTTTGTAAAAGGAAGTCCCAGGCCCAAGTGTCGTAAGAGGCGACTTTACCACAGGTGGCGTAAATTCCACACTCGGCACTTCTATACCGGCGTGAAGTTTATTGATATATATTGATTATATATATGACAATAAGGAACGAAATGAGCAGGACGTTCAGACGATCGTAATTGATACGCCCTGCCCATTATAATACAGTGCTGTTCAGGATTCTTGAAAAACCCAAAACCTCTGAACGGCACTATAATTGCGGTCGTCACTTTGGGACATAAGATGTTAAGTCTCATTTGTCCAGTAATTTCAATAGCTACGGCGCGTTTTAAACTGAAAAAGGGTGTTTTCACACTTAATGACAGAAAATGGCGACGCTGTGGTACCAGCATCCCTTGCTAAAAGCCACCCACAGTTACTTCGGCACGGGAGCGATGGGAAGTCTTCGGGAATTATTCAGGCATAAGGCTTCATACACACAAAGTAAACGGAATCGTACTCGTGTTGTAACATTGAGTGAGGATTTTGTGCGTATTTCGTTTTAACGCCCGTTCGCTGCTTCTGAAAATTAAAAGTATTTTAATTATACAAATTTTGCTTATAAAATATAAGTAGGCTATAAATTTCATTCATAGGTATATTTCAAAAGTATTAACATTGTCCTCGATAGATGTATATTTCTGAACAATTATTGCGAAATTATTATTGATGGAATAATTATTGAAAATTTCCGAAGGACATGGCCAAAAAAGTACATTATTTTAGTGTGCGTGACAAGCTACGTCTTACACAACGCGATTTGTATGTCACTTTGTTGTTAGTGTGCGTGCATTGCTACAAATAGAGGTTAACCGTCTCAACTCTATTTTTATGACAACGTTTTCACAGCTGTCACAGTCTATCTGAATAAACGTTATTCATAATGTTATATAATAATAATAATAAAATTTATTGCCTTGAACTTAATTTAAGTACACAATATCAGCTTATTACAAACAGACAAAAGGGAGTAGGCTCAGCTTATGCTGCTTGAAATAATATTTTCATGCAGTGCTGGTTTTCAGCCATTCCCATCTCCTAAGGTGTAAGGTGGGATACATTGTAAAGAGGGCAAACTAATAACGATTACAATGCAGATCTAAACTTTTTCTAAATGTATCAACCTCTGTATAAATTATGAGTGTGTTTGTGAGCGTGAGTGTGTGTGTTGTATAAATATATGAGTGTGGGTCAATGTGTCAGTTTAAATGTAATATGAAACGAGTTGCAAATTTTATGGTTAAATCATGAAAAATATTTATTTAAGGGAAGTTATTTCCATACACAATAATTGAAATTTTCAGCTTCCTGTTGTTTTTTTATTAATGCCATTTTATATTTACCCTTAAACTGATTTATATTTTTTATCATTCTAAGAGGTGGTGGCAAATCATTCCAAATACGGGAAGCCATGAATTTGAAACTGGATCTATATCTTGTTGTCTTGTAGTATGGTATATTTAATAAGTTTTGAGAGGCAAAACGTGTACATTTTTAATTAGAACTTCCACTCCAGGACAATATTTCAAATACATATTCAGGGCGCTTGCTATAGATTATTCTCTTCCTGTAGTATATACAGGCATAATGCAATTCTCTCCTAGCTTTCATATTAAGTATTCGTTTGTTCTTTTAATATGGAGTTATATAACCTCTGTTTGGAACATGAAAGGAAAATCGAATACATGCATTTTGTACCAGCTGTACTGCTCTCTCCAATTTATGACTAAGTCTGGGACCATATGTTGTACTGCAGTGGTTGAATTGGGAGAGGACAAGTGACTCAGTCAATGAAGTACGTAGTTCCTCTTTTAGGTATGGCCTTATTTTATAAAGTGTTTTCAGTTTATAGAAAGCAGTTCTTATTTTATTAACATGTTCCATAAATTTTTGCTCACTGTCTAGTACCAGGCCCAAATTACGTGCAGTTTTTACATATTCTACTGGTATATCATTTATTTTTACTTTTTCGTTGCAGTATTATAATCTTAAGTGTTAATTATTTTGCTGGAACGAGAGTTAATCACCCGAGTCTTACACCTGAAGATATACCTCCTGAAGATGCCCCGCGTAGAGAAGTTAAGCTATTTTTGTATTATATTATTGTATGTGAAACTTAGCGGAATTGACTCTAGCAATCAAATTATAATCATAATATTTGAAACAAAATTTATAATTATTACATTGTCAGGTATTGCAACCGCTGCAGCTGCCTTGATTTATTAAAATCTTCTGAGCAAAGTACATAACGTCCTAAAAATTAAAAAAAAAATCAATATGTGGCTGATTATTTCGTGGAATGACGTAATTTCATATTTTTTTTTATTCTGATCTTTGTATTGTCAGTGGAATGAAGTAATCAACACAAATGCAAAAGGGTCATAAGCTGTTGTTACTTATATTTTTATATAGCCAAAATGTCTTCTAGTTTTTCCTAAGACTATGGTCAACATTCACTCTAACGTCGTTTTTGAAGAAAATTGCATTGAATATAGAAGGATTACGATTAATTGTAAAGTTTTATTTCAATCCCTTCTAGCCACATGCAAGATATGCTGTCCATAACGTGCACAGTTTTGATAATGTTATGTAACATATTCTCAGAATCACGGAACAAAAGTGACCGTAATCACCCGTTTTTCAGGACAGCCTCTAACTTTTGTATTACTTAAAAGTCGGTTGCCAATAAAATTTTAGAATTATTTTTTTCTTTATACACGGTCGCCAAATATTCGTGTCTCACCAGTGTTGTTCGAGAATTATTCATAGTTCTTTAGTACTCCTTATTCCACCTTCGCACGACACGCCACAAGTTAGGATATCATCCCCACCATCTGGATGTGTGGCGGTCCTCCACAGTGCGGTTTTCAAGGAGCTTTCTTCCACGCACTACAAAGCTGTGGAATGAGCTTCCTTGTGCGGTGATTCCGGGACGATACGACATGGGTAGTTTCAAAAAAAGCGCGTAAACCTTCCTTAAAGGCCGGCAACGCTCCTGTGATTCCTCTGGTCTTGTGGGCGGCGGTGATCACTTAACACCAGGTGACCCGTACGCTAGTTTGTACTCCTATTCCATTAAAAAAAGGATTATTACTATCTTATGAAATAAAATGTATCTTACCACCATTTCGAAGCCCACATCCTTAATAATGTCGACTAGAATATCGTATGGCGGCTCTATACTAATCTCATTTGGCATGTCACTGAAAACAACAATATTGAACCATTATTGCTACAATAGTGCTGGTTTACATCTAAAGTACGGCCAACGAGGCGAGATAAAGAATGTAAACAAAGTTTCAGGGCTTCAAAACATTTGTTTATTTGAATAAATTATATACAAATTTTGGATTTCCTATTCTTAGACAAAAATGATTCGTCGGCCTTATTTATGACAAAACTATCTATTGTATTATGAATCATGTTGTCAATGTTGCTATAAAACTTGTTCTCTTTTATGATGCAATCCACACAATTTTGACGTTTCTTGCGTGGAGGTTGTCTAGAGTTCCCAGGCTGTGATTTCTACTACTCACAAGAAGCAAACTAACAGTAACGGATTAATAAACTAAGTAAATACGGAAACTAAAAAATACGTGTCACTTCGAACACAATCAAAGCAGGAATGAACTCGTTCACAAAACGTCGGACCAAATGTTGACAACTGCAGAACTGACTGCTCTCCTGTACCACGAAATACGAAACGACAGCTGTCGTCGACCAACTGACGCCATTACTACGTACGTGTGCTAAGGACGGAGATAATAATAGCTCGCTATCGTAATGAGGGAGGCTCCTTTGCACAGGATGCCGGCTAGGTTATGGGTCCCAAAACGGCGCCCATTTCTGCCGTGAAGCAGTAATGAGTAAACATTACTGTGTTTCGGTCCGAAGGGCGTCGTAGCTAGGGAAATAGTCTCAAGGTGACGAGTGCAATTGAAATGCCGCTCAGAATTTTTGGATTTTTCAAGAATCCTGAGCGGCACAACACTGTAATGGGCAGGGCGTATCTATTACCATCAGCTGAACGTCATGCTCATCTCGTCCCTATTTTAAATTAAAAAAAATGTAACTCTGTAACTGTCCGTTTCTTTATATTATATATCTTGTCTCATTGGCCTCGTATAGCTCAGCAATATTATTACCTCCTTAGTATTTTCAATATTAAATCACTACCTAACGCACACACTGACAAATCAAATGTCAAGTCTGCGAATCAGTCTGTCAGGTCGTCAATATACTACGTACTACAATACGTCACTTGAACGGTTGCCTCAGTTGGAAAGAGCGCTCGCACGGAACGCGAGAGGTTGCGGATTCGAGTCACGCATCGTTCATAATTTTTTCTTTATTCTATGTTCTAAATTTATGTGCTCTATGAGTGTTCACCTATAATGGTAGAGCAGCGGTCCCAGGTTGATCCACATACCCCCAGGCCGCAGTATGTCATATATCCTCTCGATAAACTCTATTACGTTCGGCGCGCAGTCAATGAAGAAGCATGTGGCAACACAGTCCCATTCATCTGTCAGTGTGTATACCTGGAACAAAGAGCGAAGTCAAATTATTTATTATAAGAATACAAACAGAAATACGAAAAAAAAAGGTCAGATAGAAAATCTGATGATTTTTAACAAAATTGCATAACATACTACACGTCCTAATGACCTCTAGACCATGCTGGAACATGAAGCCCCTCCCGTTCCCCTTTCAACCCATCGCACTCGTCCTGTTGCGTCAGTACGGTTTGCAGTTTCATTGCCTGTTGTGATATTTTCGTGCTATCGTTTTTGAAGTTTTCAATATTACCATTTGAATTTTGTAGTATTGTCAGAAAAATAAAAACATTTTTTTTGCTTAACCCAGATTCGTTCGTTGATTTTTTCCATAATTAATTCGATGAGTGGTATGTGTATGAAGTTCTTAAAAAGAACATTTTCGTTTACGCGCGTTCAACACTACCAGAACGACGCGCGCCGTAAAAAAAAGTATGTTATTCGAATCCCCGCCATTTTTCTTCAACATTTTTATTGTTTTGTTTACAAAAAATGAGTGATTCAAGTTTTGACAGCATACCGCCAGATATTTTAAACGCTGCAATGTACATTTCTACTAAAATAAATAATTGTTTCATGAATACTTAGTTTATTTATATATAATCAGTAATGGATGATATTAGGTTACTACTAGGACTGGCTTTTTTAATGTTAGCAGTAAGCTAACTGTTTCAGAATCTTTTAGAAGATTCATGTTCTCGGTGTAGATAAAGTCTTGTATGCAACAGTTGATAATTAGGTATTAAAACACTCATGTAATAGTATTATCACACGAGTCGAAGACGAGCACCCACATTTGTGTTTTAATACCCCTAATTACACAACAGCTACATAAATAACTATTAATTTTTCTCTTAATGTGTTTCTAACACACTTGAAAATTACATTGGATACATATGAGTATTCTGGCTGACCTTAAGGAAATCCCCAGCAGCTATCGAGAAGTTTGACTGGTGGCACGAAGGCGACACATCCGGGAACTTCGCGGGGACGATCTGGTGCTCGCTCGTCATATGGTTCACGTACTGATGCAGCCAGGGGTAGACCATGTACTGGTTAGCCTGGAAATCCAAGTCACATAAGTATGGTATTGTATAGGGCCTCCTGTTTCTGCAATTAAACCACTAATATGGGTCCATTTTGTGTGCAGTATTGGCCAGTTACTCCAACCAGCCCAACTCCTTCCAGAAGTTGAGAACATTCCTGGGGTGTTCGCAGACTTTCTGGAGCGACCTAGTTTTAGTTAAGATTTTTGACCGTTGGTTGGCCACCCACACACATTCCAGGATTACCTGGCACCACAAGCATCACCCATTCAAGAGTTGATGCATGGACCAGCCATTGTTCCCTTCACACATGTGAAAAAGGCATAAAAGGCATTCATTTTTCTCAAAATTGATTCCTTTAGAATTCTTTTTTGTCATTTCTACTATACTAGATACTACTTTCGCTCCGGAAACAAATGGCGCTCTGAGAGAGAAGGAGCGGCACAAGAAACTCTCCCAGCACTCTTTTTAATAAAAGCTCACATGTTACAGTACTAACAAGAACCACTTACCTCATGGCATTTGTTCAGGATAAAGTTACTTGCAAACAGCATGAAGAGCGAGAACTCATTGCCCTGGCAGGTAAAACCTCGCGCGGCCACTTCCCAAGCCAGCCTGCCTAGACCAGCACCGGGCACCAGCACTTTGACTTGTGAACGGTTACTGAAATCACCATGTTAATTATTATAATAGACCAGGTTACTATATTGACCAGACCTCAAAAAGACTGCTAACATTATACATTACTTTTTTTATTTATTTACTAAGAACATTATATACAATTTAATAAATATACATTGTCCTTCAAAGCCTATACCGTTTGACTGAGGGATTGTACAGTCTCACTATATTATTTAATAATTATAGGTACTAATTATGTAACAAAATATAAACATTTTAGCAACAAAAACTTTCCAATAGATATTTTTAAAATTGTTTTAAAAATTTTTTTTATTAGGCTTGTGTCTAATATCCTTGGGCAAGCCATTAAGTAAAAGGGATAACATTTTTCAATGATTATATCATAATATCAATTAAAACAAATAACTCACAGTTTTCTGTGAAAAAACCTCCAGATCTAATGTTGCTATAACTATTCAAAACAATAGATTACCTAAAATCTTCAATAGGATATCTGTCTTCTAATTCATCCAGGATAGGTTGGTAGCACTGTTCTCGTTCCGGAGCACCCATTTCACTCCAATCGCGGACTATATTCTTTAGAACTGACTGGACCTGAAAAAGCCATTCAGTGTAATCATGGAAATATCATTACATGCAGATATCACATACAACCATTTGTCAATCCTCTCATACACTCTTAGGATACACTCTTATACTGATGCATAGTTTTGAAATTTCTAACATAAAAAGGAAGAAAAAGAATAGAGAAGACCCAGGCCCGACTGGATAACGGGTAGCACAACGGCGCCTTATTCTGCCGTGAAGCAGTAATGTGTAAGCATTGCTGTGTTTCGGACTGAGGGGTGTCGTATCTAGTGAAATAACATGGAAAATGAAACTTAGCACCTTATGTCAAGGTGACGAGCGCAAATGTAGTGCCACTCAGAATATTTGGGTTTTTCAAGAATTCTGAGTGGCACTGCATTGTAATGGGCAGCCATCAACTGAACGTCCTGCTCGTCTTGTCCCTTATTGTCATAAAAAGAAACACGAGTTGATCCATCAGTTGTATATTAATAAAGTTAAGTGCTTGTAATACAGGGTTCGGAAAACACCAGTACAATCCCCGATAGAATATAAATATCACATGTTATAGAAATCACCTCAAATGTTCTCTGTATCACTTCATTACTGAGAGAATCAACAAAGCAAGGTTGATTCCATTTACAAGTAAAAATAAATCTCGAATATTCTCGAACAGTCTAGTAACTATTAAATTATTAAAACTTTCGTGAGTCATTATTCAATTATCTATTAATACGGCTTTACTCATGTTTTTGTCAGTGTCAGTACCGACTAGTTTCGGATCATTCGGAGGTCCTTCGTCAGGGTGAGTGTGGTGGGTTCGCGATAACGTCCCACCTCTTACTGCGGACTTGAGCTTGGAGTGCGCGTCTGGACAGGGCGGGGGGTGCGTCGTTGATGACGAGCCCGGTATCACTATTGGTGTCCACGGGTACACGGAAAGTACTCACAATGTCCACTACGGGATCATTGTGAGTACATTCTGTGACCTCCGAATGGTCCGAAACTAGTCGGTACCGACACCGACAAAAACGTGAGTAAAGCCGTATTAATAGATAAAAGTCTAGTAACTAGTTAACAACAAAAAAAGAAAATATGTCTTTGTAAACAACTAGGTATGTCAAGGACAATAATAATAATAATAATAATAATAATAATAATAATAATAATAATAATAATAATAATGTCCTTTTCTAATTCCTTTACGCGCGAACAATCAGCATGGCCGTTGTACCAATATTTATCATATACTAAATGTAAAGTACATACCTTCTCAACATCATGCTGCATTTTGTGCTGCTTCTGCACAGTAATCTCACAGTTATTGTAGTTGCATCCAAACTTCTCAGCACCATTTGTCTCAGCAACATCAATGCTGTGATCCACATTCTCAAACATAGTGTCAACATGCTTTATTATAAGGTGTACTATGCTGTTATTAACATCCAAACAATTTTTGAATTTGGTAAGGTAGGCCTGGTACTTAGTCAGCCGTTCTTGATGTGATTTCGGTAGCACTGATATTATCTTCTCTGATTTGTGTATCCTATCGAGACAGCATAATCTGCAAAGTAATTATAATGAATTTATTTTATTTTTATATTTATTTATTTACTAATAATCCAACAGCTTTATATACCATTACAATAGACTTACAAATAATTTTACAAAAATGCCAATTTAGGATTAAGCTTGGTCTTAATCCTAAATTGGCATTAAGAATAATCATAAATAATTAATAAAAACTTTAACAGGTATACATCTGTTATTTTATGCTAGTATTATTACATATGTTAATAATAATATTATTTAAGAGGTGTGTATGTGTATATATATATATATAAGTGTAGGTGAGTGAGGGTGTGGGTGATTGAGTGTTTTCGTGTTTATGTTATACAATTTTATTTTTGTGTGTTTTAAGAATTGAGATTTCGTGTAAAAAGCATTGCTTAGACATCGCAAGAATGTCAGTACCTGCATACTCATGCATAATATGGGAGTATCTAGGCTATCAGTAGTTCCACTAATTATTTCACTAGTTCCACCAGTAATATTAGTTCAGTATCAGTGATAAAATGAAATGGAAAAAATGTAATATTCGAGTTGATTTGTGGAGTGTTGTTGGCAAAAACCAAACTGATGGTCCGGGACAACCTTTAGTTGCTAGTCAGTACTATTGCTTTTCTCGGGAAGTTCTTTGGGGGATAGATGCATATTGGACATCATTTTTCTCTATGAGATTTTTAATTTATTCATTTTGTTGTCATGTTACCATAAAATTAAATGTGAAATGTGCATGGAGCTGACTTATGAGTGTGGGATAGGCAGGATTAGAGATAATAACTCTGTCTATACATAAAGACAGAGTTACACAGGCAGGTTCTGTTATGTTGAAGCAGGAACTTGTTAGGAAGAAGCTTGTCAATCAATGTCTGTATGACATCAGCAAGCAGTAGTCAGTATGCAAGTGATAGTTTTAATTAAGAATTTTATTGAACTACTAGCTGACCCAGCAAACATTGTATTGCCATATAAAGTAATAAAATAAATTAAATAATTAAAATTTTTGGGGTATAGAAAATACATGACAACAGATTTGCAGTCCTACCAAATGATATATTATAATTTATAATATACATAGATTCATATAATTGTACATAAAATTTATCATACTTCAATAATCATTACATTTGATTGCCATCTTACAACTCTAGTGTGTATCTGTAGATGTAATAGAATAATATTAAAATCGCAAATTGATAATTTAGGGTTGTATGTATTTTTTAATGATGTCTCATAAAAAAATATTTTTCTAAAAATTAAAAAAAATAATTTCGGGTGGACTACCCTTAACATTTAAGGGGAACAAAAATAGATGTTGTTCGATTCTCAGACCTACCCAATATGCACACAAAATTTTTAATGAATCTGTCAAGAGTTCTTTATGAGATTTGGCAAAGTATACAATTTCCTGTCTAACTGTAGTTTTAGGTTGTTGGGGTGTTGGTTATAATCCTCAGTATTTTGTTTTGAAATATCTATAGTATTTCAATGTATGAGTGAGACACAGTACCCCACTACTGGATCCTATATTATGTTCAGATTGGCTTTAGTATAGCCTTATGGAATTGTATTTTATTCTCAAGAGAAAGTTTGTATATAGCACCTTTATACACCTATGCACACACTTGCTGCAACTAGGATTTAAGTAGTTGCATAGAGTAATACAGGAGCATACAATAACAGTCAGGCTTATAATCATTTAATACGCGAACCTCCAACATCGCATAGCGACACTGCCAGGATAAAGGTGATACACACACTACAACAATATATACAGATTTGGTTCTGTTTACTTTTATCCACCATTTCTTGAGGCAGTGAGATTGATAATTTAGGCCTCATTGTAGTATTTCAAAAGCCACTATTGGTAAGAGATGAGAGTTTTAAGAACAATTTTATAATGTGTACTCACCTTAATTTGGGAACAAAAAAAAATTGAGTTGAGGTTTACCAAAATTTTACTACTTAAATGTGAAATTATTAACTTGGAAACAAGTGAATGACTATTGTTCTTTCAAACCTTCTCCCAGTAAATTTTTATTAAATGTAGTATGGCCAAAGCCTTACTTGACATGATTTACATTAAACTTAAAGTTTTATTATAGTTTTCTCAGGAGACTGAAACATATGCATTTCACAGAAATGAAAGTTTGGCCTTAATCCCTTTTTATACTTATGAATAATTTTTTTTATTTGTTTTTGCAAGTTATTATTTCAAAATAAAATTAATATAGGTAGGTATAATGTAGTTTGATACAGCTGCGCCCACACATTACTGGTACTTATTAAATTTACACCACATTTCAATTGTTAAAATAATAATTGATAACTAAACAAACACAGATCCTTACACAAACACCAACCTTAATCTATGGTCAATGCAACTTTATAACACAAAGACATTAAGGCTACAATATCAAAAATTTAAAATCCAAGCAACACTAATTATTGTTTAAAATCTAACTGGGTTAATTACTAGACAAAGACAATGTATTTTAAATAATTTAAAAAATTACTTAAAATACATCATAAGATGATGCAATCAAATTGATCGACGATAAAAAAGATTTATAACTTACTTGTAATATCTGAAAGCGTTTACAACGGCTTGAAAATGGGCGCGTTCTTTCGCTTCATCAATTTCATTTTCATCAGCTGCCGGTACGGAAGACATCTTTCAGGATAATTAATATAGTCTTGAATATTTTAAAGACTCAGTATTTATACTTTGTACGAGAGACACCTTTGCAAGTTATTAGTATTTATGAATCTATAGCTTTATTCATTATACTCCCCTCAAATACATTTATTTAACAATAATTTTGAAAGAACTAGGGAGCAATAAAATAGAGCTACACTAAATTCTGATTAGAAATTGAACTGTTTGACAAAGAGATTTTTTTTTTGGTTCTGTTCGTCCATCTGGACAGGCAAAGGCATCAAAAGCCCATACAGCCAAGTCTTCATTTTTATTTTTCTATTCTTCAGTCTTCACTTTACACAGCTTGTTCAAAGTCATCTTCAAACATAAATAGTACAATTTCACATAAAAGTAGTATTTCGTGTTCTTCATGTTTCATTTTCTTCATATACATATAGGTTCGCATGAAAGGCCGAAGCCAAGTCTTTTATTGATAATATTCTTGTTCCAATGAAGATCAAGCTTACTCCGGGGTTTAATAATAATAAACTTTTATAATATAATACTAAAATATAAATCTCATATACGTTATAAGAAATATATTAAACATGAATTATAAGTAATAATGATGAATATTAGTTGAATATAATAATTATAAGATAATATGAAACTAATTTAAGGTATAAATACAAATATACTATTTACATTTGTACATTAAAATTTACATTATAAACACAAGTCCAATAATAATTTATGGACGAATATGTTTTAAGTCTGTGTAAGGGATTGTGTCAAAAGCCAAGCCGTATTTTCAAATTTCGCCTACCGTTGAAACTATAAATTTGTAAAGCGGCACAAAGCAGTCATAAGTTTTCAATAACTGCTGAAGTGAGCGCGGGATGTCTTCAGCATTCTTATAAATATCCAAGAGGCAGTCTATCAATGTAAATCTTTGAAGATTATATTGGGGACAGTCAAAGAAAATGTGATCAAGAGTTTGGATGGATAAATTACAGAATTGACAAGTTGGAGAATCTAAAACACCGATCCTAAATAAATGAGCACCACTACGAGAATGTCCCAGACGTAACCGACAAATTGTGGTGTAACATTTTCAGGGAGGAGAGATTTCGATTTTAATGTCGGCTAACCATTTGCCCTTTGTTTGAACAACTTGTTGCCAATAATTCTGAAAGTCTTGCAAGAATGTACCTTTAAAATGAGACAGTGCATCTGTGTGTGGTATGGGAATGTTCAAAGCAGTATGTATCTGATTACTATTCACAATAGATTTAGCAAGATAATCAGCTTGTTCATTTCCTTCCACGCCTATGTGTGAAGGAGTCCAGAATTAAACAATATCTTTTGTTAGGGATAAGCATTGATATTTGTCTCTAATATTGTAAATGATGAAATTAGTTGTAACATTACATTTAGGATATTGTAAAGCTTTTAAAACACTCATGCTATCCGTTATAACAATCGAATTATTATATGACTGTTCTCCAATATATTATAGAGCAGCATATATGGCAGCACATTCTGCTGTGTATATACTAGCCAAGGAATTTAACCTATGACCAAACCCACTCCGCAGTTGTATGTCATAAACTGCCATAGAGACAGCAGTATTACTTTTAGATCCATCAGTATAAAGTTGGTTATAATTTTGCCACTCTGACAGCATACTATATACATCTTCCTTATATTTTAATGATTCATTAATAATTATTTTAATAGGTGTATATTTTGAATTATAAGAATTTAAATAACATGGCCAAAGAATACTAGAAAATAGATTATGATCACAAGAAAAATGTAACAAATCAGAGATGCCTTCTACTTGATAGAAGGAATTATGGTCAGTTTGGTTAATATAGTCCTGTTTCTTTAATAGGAGTGGATGATTATTAATAGAAGTTAATTTGAGAAAGAATTTTGTTTGTAGATATTTGAATCTAAGAGCTAGTGGGGGAATATTACATTCTACTTGTAATGATATAATAGGAGTAGACCTAAAAGCGCCTGTTATGATCCTTAAGCATTTATTTTGTATTTTTTCTAATTTATTCACTAATGTAATTACTCCACAATAACAAAAGAAGGCATACTCAAAATGGCTACGGACTAATGACTTATATAGTGTTAGCAAGATGCGTGGGTCTGCACCCCAATATGTACCAGCTAATGATTTCAGAATATTGCAGGCCTTTAATGCTTGATTTTCTAATATTTCAACATATTTGTGCCATCTAAAATTACTTAAAAACGTAACTCCTAAAAACTTAATTGAATTATCTATTGAAATTTCCTGAGTACCATAATATATTTTATAGAATCCTTTGAAAATATTACTACTTTGCTTTTGTCAATACTGACTTCAAGACTAAGATATTGAAAATAAAGCTCCAATTTTTTGAGTGCTACATTAAGATCTAACACAACATTTGATAAATTAAGTCCTGAACTATACACTACTAGATCATCAGCAAATTGGAGGTTAAAAACTCTATTACCCAAAACAATATTTATTTGATTTATGTAGATTATAAAGAGCAATGGACTCAAAATTCCGCCCTGCGATACGCCTCTATATGAATATCGAGGACTAAATTGAATATGCAACTAACTATTTTTTCAGGGACATTAAAGGATAGAAGAATGGATGATAATTGTTCTAAATCAACATTATTAAATGCTCCTACAACATCCAAAAAAACACCAGCCAATATCTTATTGTCAATCTGGGCACTATGGATGTCAAGACATAAATGCCGTATACTCTCACAAGCAGAACGACCACATCGAAATCCAAATTGATTATTAGGTAAGAGGTTGTTACTTTCAATATAAAATATTAATCTCTGTTTTATTAATTGTTCAAAAATTTTACCAACACGCTTAGTGTGATAGGACGATATGAATCAGCTGAACTAGAATCTTTCCCATGCTTTAAAATTGGAATTAGACAGTCTGTTTTCCATTCTTCTGGAATAGTGGAGTTCTTCCATAGGAGATTTAATATTTTTAGAAACTTATTTAAGTTAGAAGAGTTTAGGAGTTTAAACATTTTATAGGAGAGCCAAACCAAACCGCATGCAGAGCCCTTTCTTGATGATAGACCAGCTTTTAATTCTTCAATAGTAAAAGGGACAATCATAAAAGAGTTGGTGGCTATTTAAAGGATGATTATTGTGAATAATTGTCAAATTTGGTACTGTATCTGGAGTATATTTGTGTAAAAAGTTGGATATCCAATTATTGCTAGAGAAACAATTATTATTAGAATATAAGTTCTTAAATTTCCTCATTTTTGTCCAAATCTGTTTCATTGGCGTTAACCTATTTATGGTGGAGCAAAAATCTGTCCAGGATTTAAGACGTTCAAGTCTTAATATACATTTTTTCTTTGCTTGAGCTTGCTTAAAATGAATGTAGTTTTGGATATTGCAATTTGATTTGAATAACAGATAAGCCTGTTTGCAATCTTCTACCACTTTAGTACATTGCCCATTCCACCAGGGAATTTGTCGCTTTCTTTTAGGTAGATTAGTAATATTGTTACAGTGGTAGTTGGTTTTAGGTACTGAATTTTCTACCGCTCTAAGAATTATGGAACAGAAGTTATTGTAAGACTTCTGTAGATTACAAATATTTATATCAAATTGTTTTAACAAGTCATTTACTAAGTTCTCATATTGGTCTAAATTTACTATTTTCAGATTACTGTGTGGAGGAATGTTGGATGGAATTGAAGAAGATTCAGTTTCCGACACTACCATGGAAAATTTTATGATTGTAGGCAAGTGATAGCTGCCCAAAGAGTCCTGATGAACTTGCCATTCACAGCACAGGAATAATGAAGATGATACTATTGTTAGATCTAGTCCATTTGGTCTCCAAGAATTAGTACCCACTGTAGTTGGTTGATCATTATTTAAGAGCATTAAGTCATTATCCTCCATTACATCCATAATGTCTCTACCTCTAGAATTTGTTCTATTACAACCCCAAATGGTATGGTGAGCATTAAAATCACCAGCAATTATTAGTGGTTTTGGAATACTATGCAACAGTCTATTAAATTTAGATTTGTCAAAGTTAGGTACACTGTTGCCAGGAATATAAAAGCTAACAATTGAGATGTCTTTTTGTTTGTATTTAATTTTGATTGCTACATTTTGCAAGGAGTTATCAGAAAATGTTTCTAACTTTTGAAAAAAAATGCCATTTCTAACAAAAATTGCTACACCATTGTGATCATTACCACAATCATTTTTTAGTATTGTATAACCTCTGATAAAAAACTGTATATTTGGCTTAAGCCAAGTTTCTGATATAAGTGCTATGTGTATGTCCTGCTCATAAAGTAGGTTTTGAAGCTCAAGTCTGTTACTCAACAGACTTTGAGCATTCCGCTGTACTATGTTAAGTTTGTGACAGTTGAATGTGACGTTTTATTTCTAATTTGTATGGTATCTTTAATAGCTGAACTAATTGCGTGTGAGCCAATGCTTTGATTCTGTGTTTTATTTAGTGTAATGACTTTTATTATTGATTCTGTGATTAGGTTCATTGCTGCTGGATTGGATAAAATTAAATTAATGATGTCTTGTGTGTTCTCTGTCTTATTGAGTGATGGAAAGTTTGTTGGATGTTTAAATAATTCTGATAATGGTGTTTTACTTTTATTTTTACTATCCAATATCTTTTTTTGTTTTATAGGGCATTGACCTGATACTACCTAGATGGTTACCTTTACAGTGCACACATACTGCTTTGTCAATAGGTATAGTACATTCTTTATATGAATAATTTTCAGTGCAGATTGAGCAACGCTGAGCATTCTTACAGAATTTAGCCAAGTGGTCAAACCTAAGGCATCGGAAACACTGCTTAACTGGCGGCACATAAGGTCGCACTGGTAGACGCCACATCTTTAAGTGAACGTAATCTGGGAGTGAAGTAGATGACGCAAAAGTAATAATGACTGCCTGTGTAGGTTGTAATATAAAACCACTATCGGATTTGTTTTTTTTCATTATACGCCGAACAGAAATAATTTTTTTTTGTACTTGACAAAGAGTTGAAAATTTTTTTGTTGGACATATCAATGGGTACGGAGGAAATCACTCCAGACAATTCAGTGGCACCAGCTGGGATGAACGCCTTAATATTTTGTTCCCTTAAAAATGTCGTGTTGTCTAGGAATGTATTAGCCAAAT